>NC_142939.1:1277946-1295446 GCF_046866305.1 Octopus bimaculoides | reverse complement strand
TTGGGCCCTTAGAATACACATATTCCTCTACGTGTAGCAACATACATATACACTCTAATGACGATGTTTGGCAGAACCGGTAACATAACAGACACGACTAAGTTGCAATATTCCTATAAACTCTCATTTAAAAGAATTTTCTGTTTTGCCTCGATTTCGACAATCGCTGGTCCAAAGTGTAGACATCAATGTATTCTATAAATTCATTCCCGTCGAAAATTGAAATGAATATATATTCCATACTAATCTTGTATATATGAATATATATTCCATATTAATCTTTATATTCCATATTAATTACCCCAAGTTGTGTATCTACTTTGTTTTTATCATCAGCAATTACTACGAACATGATACTCTTTGCTATCATATTTAATATTTCATATCAAATCATGTTGTCTGTTTATAAACGGTTTTGAATTAAGTATATCTAACGGAGTATTACATGTATATTCTAACTGTCACTAAAAAAGGGAAATTGATGTGGATTCACAGAATTAAGAGACTAATTATTTTAAAACATCGAACGTATGAGTATGCTTTTAGAGAGCACAATTCCGATTTACTAAGTGCCTGGTAGTTGCAACATCTGGTGGCAAAATGTTTGGGCTTTACAGTTGAAAATAACGATGTTTGTTAATTAGCGGGCTATAAAATTGACAAAGTGTTTTCGTAAATTTTGCAACTTCTCACTTTATAAATAAACCGTTGATTCTTGCATCCGGTAGAGTTTCCGTCCTATTTTAAGTTAATAGTGGTTAATATGTTGATATTCACTTATAATATCTCTTGCGTATCACATTATGTAACTGCAAGAGCACTCACGCTAAGCTATGTATAAATTGCAGTCATGTTTGTCATAAATCAAAGCCTACCGTCTTAGAAGTATTATATGTCGTGCGTAGATGTAATTTTAGATATATGACACGCTAAAATGTAGCACGTAATAATTATGGGTAGTAGTGTGTTTAATGGGTATCCTAAGATTAAACAACACTAAAAAATGTCACACGTTCTGTAAGAAAGCAGCACTTAATTTTCTTCAAAGTACTCTTAATAGCATTATTCAAAATTGCCCCTTGTTTCATAGAGACCAAAATACACTACGTTTTAATAAAATGTTGAATGGTGATTGTTGGTATACATATGGCTATATGTCTGCATCATTTTGACTGCACTGGATCTAAAGACCAGTAGAAACCAGTCGAAGACATATGGTCCTTGGGAAGTTCACACCCGATTTATTTATTATTATCATTCTTTTTTTGCTAAACTTTACGTCCAATAAGTTTATATTGTTTCGAGAATACACAATATTTTTTTTTTTTTAATTCCTGCTATTGTTTAATTATGAAAATACAGTAAGATTATTTTTTTCATGAACACAGCGAATGGCTATGCATCCAGGGGATTAAAATCTGAATGAAAGGGATACATAAACAACGTATGTTTGAGAACCGCTACTCTAAATCTTCATTTGCTATGCTAGACACCCTACCATATATTGTCTGAAGTATAATTTTGGATACATTAGATAATGCTGCCTTGGACAAATCAAGATTTTAGTAGAAAGGAAAAACTGAAGGTTCAGCACTGTTCAATGCCTATCCACATGAACGTCAATACTAACATCATAAATTTGATACGTTCTGATTATTAACTACACAAGAGAACCTAGAATTCTAGATGTCCTTTCGGTGTTATTGTGTCATATCCGTCTTTCAAACAGTGTACACTTACAGGATAAGCTAACCATTTACTACATTTTAAAATTGTCCAGAAGTAATAATTTATATTGCATTATCATTCTTACTGAGGTTCTTCTCGATACATCTGTCACTTTATTTTCACTCTTTCTATCATTATCTCTCTCTTTCGTTCTTTCTCCTCTCTCTCTCTCTCTCTCTGTCACAGTCTACCCTTTTCTTCTCTCACACTTTTTTTCCTTCCTTGTCACACGTTTATTGTTATCTCTGTATTTCTGTTTCAATACTAGTAAAGTTATCTCCCTTGCTCTTTCTCTGCTCTCTCACCTCTCTCATTTTATCTAACAGATTAAATAACACTTTTATTCAGACATTATGGTAATTCTTTCCTACTCAATCTTTGTAAATCTAATTCAAGAGCAATAGTGCCTACGTACATGAATATGTACCCTCACTCACATTCACGCTCTCATTCTAACACACGCACAAAAACATTCACACACACATACATACATAGACACACACACAAAGATAAACACACACACGAAGACAAACACACACACACACACACACACACATATATATATACATACATAAACGTTCATTTATTTTTTTACATAGTTACCTATGATATGAACATAATTACCAAGTAATGCTCACATTTCGTCCGTTGCTGTTAGTATGTCTTCCTGTCTGGCAAATTTGTCTTTCCTTTTTCCTATATCCCCTTTCCTTTACCAAATGATATATGTATAAAATGGTATGCCTCTTTATACTTCAGTTGTGTGATCGTGTGTATATATGTTCTTCTTCAAATAAGTAATTTTTTATTCATCGCATTTTACATTTTTTCTCTTTATCACTCAGCAAAATTTAGCTCTAGCGCAGTATTCTTAAACCTATCCCTTGTATAGTTTTACATAATTCCTCATTGCTTTACTGATTGTACTCCTTACAAGGCGGCGAGCTGGCAGAAACGTTAGCAGGCCGGGCGAAATGCTTAGCGGTATTTCGTCTGCTGCTACGTTCTGAGTTCAAATTTCGCCGAGGTTGACTTTGCCTTTCATCCTTTCGGAGTCGATAAATTAAGTACCAGCTACGCACTAGGATCGATGTAATCGACTTAATCCCGTTTTCTGTCCTTGTTTGTCCCCTCTACGTTTAGCCCCTTGTGGGCAATAAAGAAATAAAAAAAGTTAGCACGCCGGGCGAAATGCTTAGCAGAAATTCATCAGTCTTTACGTTATGAGTTCAAATTCCGCCGAGATCGACTTTGCTTTCATCCTTTCGAGGTCGATAAATTTGTTTCAAATTTCAATAAACAGAAATTTGTCTCAATTTTCACGCCCCCTCGCCCATTTGTTATTTTGAAATTAATCTTTTTGGCGTGAACAACGAGAAATCTTCATTCATAATACACGATAGTTTGAACTCAGGGGATAACAGTATATATGAGCTAATGAGTATTTGAGCATGCAAGTTGGAGCAGTTCTGCTGGGAATTGATGGAAATTATAATGTAGAACGGAAGGTTTTAGGCAAACGGATTATACTTCTTGAGGAAAGTGAAGTAAAGTCATTGCTAAATTTAGAATGCAACGAATATATCTTTACTAAGAGAGCGACCGAACTGACCAGGTTTTCAAGAGCAGTATTCACATACAAATATATACGCATACAAGTGCATAAATATGCCCAGAATGAAACTGCTGGCTACAAAACTAATTGTAAATAAACGTGCTTCACACACACAACTACACAAGTACCGGCAGTCATTTATTTTCGAAGGGAATTTGAATTAGCGAGTTTTGAATTATGCAATTACATATTTTAGGCTATTAGGTATTGGCTTTTCCCAAATGTAATGATAAGTACCTACCAACAAATTTTAAGTCTTCTACAGACCAATTGGAATGTTCGCTAAAGGTAAATTTACATGAGCAATGAGATATCGTGTGCACAAGATCGGATAGTGATTTGTATTCTTTACTTACCGATATAGTTATATATTTGGACATATTATGTAGCAATTTTATAGCTTATTTAAAATATATCATGTTTACTGAACAAACTCAAGATATAGACATCTGTAACATGTTTTATAATTATCTAAAACCGCACCGACCTGAGAACTTCTTTCTACATCTCATTCACCCTATAACAGGACTGCTAACGATATGAGGAAAGCGGCATGCTGTTTCTAAACTTTTGATAGGGCTCAGCTTATGATAATCGCATTCCTCTAGCATATCCATAAAAGTTGTGTTTTTAGAATCTGTAAATAAGATGTGAGTAATAAATCAATTTAATTCAGAGGTGCGGTCATTTTGTTTATACGAAGGCATTATTCTTCAATAAAAATTCATGCTTGTTACTTTATCGGAACTCTTGAGGCTTGAATATTATTGACAGCCTTGTAGATATATGATCTTTCCAGAACTATATCAGGTGATCTAATCTTTATTATCTGTTTATTTTATAAACTGTGAGACAAATTCCCGTGTGTAATAAATAATTGTTATTGCGGATTGATCTATTGGCTAAAATGCACTGCCGGTATGTGGATGAGCACAAATCCCACAATCATTTATCGTAATACTTTCTCGAACTCTATACTATCACTACGTAAAACGATAAATTACTCCAGGCATAATATACTTCAATAGATACAATAATCAGAGCTTTAGTAACATTAGCATTGCCTTAGGCAACACTTTGAAATTTCTAGGATTTTCAGAGAGATATATTAACATTGGGTTCAGCTTAGATTCCATGCTAACAAGTAGCGTCAATCTTTACTTGTGCTCATCTGCAATTTCGTTTTCAGATCATCCTTCTATACAGCATTAACATCTTATAGCATTAAAACCTGTGGTGCAATTGCTACGTCTAGAATCTCCAGGAAAGTTTGGAATTCGTTATCTGCCCAAGTTTATGATGTGCAAATCTCTACTGTTCAGTAAATTTTCAAACATATTTTTCATACCTAAAGTGATGGACAACCAGTAACCTGTTGTTCTAAGTATTCTCAATCTCCATATAAACAGGACTCACTGTGACACTTTTTGGAGTTTATCACTAATTCATATTTTTAATGACGGTTATTCTCTATCGTTATTCACCCTAATAGAAATAGACACATTTCCTGTATTTTCTATCCGTTCATTAAGTACCTTTCTTCTCCTTAGTAATACCGAGGAACTTGAATTTTGGAGTCTGGGCTGGAGACATTTGTCTTAGTAATTTCTTTCTACTTATTTCATTAAACTAAATTTATGTTGCTCTATTACGTCCAGATTTTTCACAAACTCAAATGTCCTTTTTAAAATATTTCCGGTACTGTCAAAATTTTTAAAGCACAGACGTAGTTTCATCCAATGTAAACGCATGTTAGGAGCTTGACACATTTTCAAACATAAGTTTTGAATATCATTGAAAGTAAATCTAACTACAAATGTGAAAACAGTCATGATTTCAGTATCTTCAGTAAATGAGAACCACGAAACCCGAGCAACTTCCATTATATTCAATCTAAACAGATCAACATGGCGTGATGGTGATAGAAATCTCCTTTATACAATTATATATGTATAAGCAACACACGTCTGTGATCCTTGGCATTATACCTGTGTCATATTTGTGAAATGTGTCTGTAGATGCCCACACTGCTTTATGTAATGTTTCTACTAAAAGTATCATTTGGTTTGTGTTAGTTTCCTATTTCAGTATTGCATTTAATGACAAATTCGAAAACTTTTAGCAAAAAATGAATTACTGTTTTAGCCAAAAACTTTCCACGATAGAATATTCCTGAAGCATTTACGAATCCAGCACCACCAAATTAGGTAGGACTAATTATAAAAACAAAACAAAACAAGACAACTAAAATATGTTTGGAAATGTTATTATTTAAATTATTTCCGTAATATTATTATTTGAATAATAAAAGCAGCTAACAGTAATACTTAGGGATAAACAATAAAATTCTGCTGATTCAGAAAGTAAGCTGTAGAAAAGAAAAAATAAACCTACACGTGACAGAAGAAAACTGACTGTAGTTTTGAAATCAGCATGCAAATTTTAGTTTAAATCAATTGAAAAGAGCAAACTCAATAGAAACTATGTTCAAAATTGTTACCCTGTGGGGCGACGATTTTTGGACTACAATTAATTTGCTCATTTTCAAATCCCTGATTATTGATGTTGAAATTTGATTTCTGAATACCAATCATCTTTAACTCTATTGAATTAGTGTTATGTGACGTAAGCTTTTTCACATCTTTAACAACATAATTATTTTTATAATTTTACTTATTTTGTTTTGGCTATAAATAATTAAAAATAATTAAAAACGAAGTATCAATTACTTTTACGTTCCTCAAAAGATGGTGCCACAAATTAATTAACTCTCATGGCGTCAGTTTCTTTTCTTTTACATTTTAGTGGAATATTGTTTTTAAAATGTTGCATTAACTTGTAATTTACGATCTAAAGTCAATGTTTTCTTTCCGTAGATGGAAGGAGTGTTATCAGGTTGCATGATCTGACAATTTAGCACGCACCCTCTCACACGGTTTTTTGATCCTGCAGTAAGAAATCCATGTATGCTTATGACACTCACACGTTTACATTGGTGCTGTCATGAAAATACACGCACATACACATTGCCATAGGTAAACACGCACACACGCGTGCGCGCATACTTATGAGTGCGTCGATGTGTAGGTAGGAACGTTAAGTAAAAGTTAAAATAACAGAAACAAAGTAATGAAGAAATGCAAAACCCTTTCCCGTAGATGTCTTCTGGATAATGCACGTACATACACACAAGCAATATGTTAGGTTACTTAGTAATTGAAAGTAAGATGGAGTTGCCTTCAAAACTAAAGGTGATAATATTCCGAAGTCAAATAACGTATCTTGGGAGCAGGTGCGATCGAATTGAGAAATCCCCAAGATCGAGAAGTGGTTAATGGATCGCCAAGGAACGGCTTCTTTCATCTGTCAATAAGGTACTTTACAGTCTCTATGCGATATATTATACTAACATTGCCAGGCCGGTGTCCAGTTATAGCTTTTGGTAACTCCGGTTTGAAATTTGCAATAAGGTTTCGTCTTTACCCTTATGATACAGAATTATCGAGGAGAAAAGCATCAGAGACGTTTGAGAGTAACGTTAATTGCTAATATGTTCCGTGTTAGTAAGAATCTCTATGCGTAGTCGTATTTCAGTCTGATGTTTTATTGTATTATAATTTCTGAGCAATATTTTCTCTAATTGGAATGCTGGCAATCAATGACGTGGATAATATATTTCTATTAATTCAATAATGATGCAATTTGCATAGACGTTCTTCAAATTGAACAGATATCATCAGCGCAAAATTGAAATCTAAATTGAGTTTTGGAAACCAGATAAGTTCCGAAGTTAGTTTTCGAATCAAAAATTATTACACTGTAATGTACGCTACCCGTAGCTTAACAATAAAACAAAGAAGAAAAATTAACAACGCAGGAGGTTTGCAATACATTTTAATATTCTCAGCAAAATTCTCCGAAAGAGTAATTATTCGAAATTCAAATTTTACACAATCAAACTGTGTGTAGTACTTCCAGAAATTTTGTGGCAGCACTTGTTTTTTTAGTGTATATAAAAACGTGAGACAGTGACACATAGATGTTTTATCGTGCCGTATCTCAGATCATTCGAAGGTGATCATAGAATGAATATCGCATCATTTTCATGCAGCACAATATATATTTTTTTACTTTCATTCCTTTTAATTTTGTTGAGCCCATTTCCTCTTCATAGATTACTGAATTAACCACGCATTCCAAACCTAGTGAACATGTATCAAGATTGCTCGTTTTCCTTGCTCGAGTGGTCTTTCCGCTTGGCTATCTCCATACAACTATTTGTTTCTTTATCTATGGTTACGAAAGAAATATGTTCCTATCTTGAGCCAGGATTTGTTTGACCTACATTCGTCTATAAATATTACGAGAAAAATCTAATTTTTCCGGGACATATTTTCAGTTATGATTCTTGTTTGGTTCGAGGTGTAAGATGCGTGTTCTTTATAACCCTAATTTGGCCACTGCTCTATAAGCATATGAATGTTTATTAAAGTTGTAGATATATCTACTAAATCTCATCAGATACGCGAATGACCTTTGAACCATGCACACTAGACGATAGAGAACATGAATGATGCTAGTGTGTGAGCGTTTTGTTTCTCTGTATAAAATTGTTTGCACAAAGATACGTAGACAATATAATATGACGGCTTTATAAACTAGCTGATTATCAACTGTTTTATAAACCAGTTCGACTCTCAACAAATAATTTATGGGCTGATCACAACCGACGAAGTCGATAACTTCTTTGCAATCATAAAACGTCAGCTACTGTAACAGTGGGAGAAATGTTTTATCGTATAGAATCATTCACTAATTCTAAAGAAAATAATTATCAATTCTTGGTTTCATCAACACTGCATGCTATAAACCTAATACTAGTCTCTACCACTATCTCTCTATCATCTTTATCATACTTATCATTGCGGTCTTCTTAGTTTCTCCCTCATTTCGTTCCCTCAAACTGATATTACTACACAATTAAACGGTTACACAGTCACTGATCTATCAAATATAATGTTGGCATCATCACGTTAATGGCATAAATTGATGTAGGACATAGACGGCTCTAAAAAATCATTACAGCTTTGTATAGTTTCCTTAGTTTTTCTTTCAGTTTTCATATCAAACATCTCTACAGTCGCCAATTTATATGTTCGTTATTTTTGTTTCTTTGATGCCTTAACAGTTTGATGTGGTTCCTGGCAAGGAATGATATAATTACTACATCTACTATGATTTATACATATCAGTATTTTCTAGTACACTCGTGCTTTGGTTCTGAAAGATTTTTAAACAAACCGGTGTCGATGAATATACAGACGAAATACCATATTTCTCCACCTGACATTTCATTTCAATGAAGATATATCTTTTCTGTGACATCATAAGTCATGTCAGTTTACACTGTAACTTTCCTTTAAAATTTCTTGTTTAAACAATACGTTGTCTGTAAACAACTTTTAGATGCTGAGGTATGAAGTGTTGCATTATCAGATCCTTCATTTTGTTTTCTCACATGTTAATATGTTAAACAATTGAATATATTGGAATATATAAATATCTAATAAATAATCATTGAATATACCATCCTTTGATGAATTCTCTAGCATGAAAAATTTAATTATTAGAATGAAATGTGTTAAAATAATAAAGTTATATTAATGATAATAATGAATTAAATATTTGATAGTCAAAGGTGATTACAATAAATAATCGAGCTCTGCATAGGCTCATATATTGTGTCACTCTCAGATTAGTTTCCCTTCATAAAACAAACAGAAGCGGGAGTGAGACCTCAGTCAAGTGACATTCCTACAAGAAAGTATTGCGAGTAGTGTTTAGTGGGTAATTTTGAGTGGAATACAGAATAACGATGAGTGGAGCAGAGAAGAGGTAACATGAGAATGATTGAGTGAAGAACAAAACTCAGAGAAGAGATATCACCCGCAAAGCCTAGAAGATACATTTCAGTGATTTTATGCTAATCGGGTGGTTAGAACGTTTCCAATCGAGAATGTCAAGGTGAGTGTGAGTGTGTATGTGTGAATCGAGACGACCAAAATACCACTATAAAACTCATTTGAGGTCTGTTGGAGGCTGAAGTATTTCGGTGTGTGGATATGTATACATATATATATAGTTCAAATTTACAGAAAACTAAACACGAAGAAAAGTGTAGGACCAACAAGTAGGCGTATTAGTTTAACGCTCGAGAAAATGGAAGAGTCTTTTACGTTTCGAACATACACTCATCGACAGAGATGATTAAGAGGAGAAAAATGGAGAGAGAATGAGAAAAATGGATAAAGAAAAAAATGTGCAGTTCAACGGTCCAACATAGCGATGTGACTGGAAGAAAGGGGTTTAATGAAAAGGAGATAATATTAACGGTAAAGGCAATGGTGATCCCAGCGAACGGAGGGAATGGTATGTGTGAGTGTGTATGTGTGAATCGAGACGAGTGAGACAAACATGTATGTGTGTGTGAAGGGGTGAGTGAGTTTAACACGTGCGTGTATGTGAGTGTGTGTGTGTGCATGTTTTGTGTGTAGCAGTTGATGTGTCTGTTTCTGTGCACCATCCATCGCTTGACAACAGATGTTGGTTTATTTACGTAACCTAGCGGTGCGGCAAAAAATTACGATAGAATAAGTGTTTAGGCTTATAAAGAATAAGTCGTTGGATCGATTTGTTCGACGAAAGCGGGTGCTCCGGCATAGCCGCAGTCATATAACTAAAACAAGTAAAAGAATAAAAGATTATACATGTGTGTGTGTGTGTGTGTGTGTGTGTGTGTGTGTGTGTGTGCGTGTGTGTGTGTGTGTGCGTGTGTGTGTGTGTGTGTGTGTGTGTGTGTGTGTGTGTGTGTGTGCGTGTATGCGCGTATGCATGTGCGTATGTATGTGTACATTTGTATGTGTGAAGCATATAAAACATGTACAGAGAGCACATCTGATTGATCAAAGATTTTTTTTATCATTTCCGGTCTTCATCGGATTGCGAATGCGAGGAGAAACCTCGAACTCTGACTCGTGCAGAATGAGATTCGAGTTTTTTTTTTAATATTAATTACTCTTTTGTTCTAAAAGCGATTCAAATTGCTGTATTACTATAATTACCTCTCTAGCTACCTTTTTGTCTCTCTATCTCTCAATCTATCCGTCAGTCTTTTTCCGTAAACAAATGTGCGTGCGTGTGTGACTGTGTGTTTGCGCGTGTGCATGTATGTGTGTGTATGGTGCAAGTGCTATACATATGTGAGCGTGTATGCGTACTGGCTAAAGTGAATTCGGTGCATTTAATTCAATTAAAATATAATGGATTTAGGGATATTTATTGAGCTGAAATATTTCAAAATACAATTTTCACAATTAATTCATGATGTAAGTCGAAAACCCCACAGGCTACCATCTCTATTCTCGCTCATTATAACCTTAAACAAGAATACATGTTCTTTTCTTTGTTCTGAAGCATATTTAATTTCCAATACATTCGCGATTGATTCGCATTCTTTCCTTCACAATCTAGGTGACGTCATTTGTCGATTTTAATGAAAGCAATAAATATAAATGATTCAATTATTAATATACAGAGATTAGGTCTTTGTAAATATTTAGAAGGTTATTAAAAGAAAAATATATTATATTGTAGTACATTAGATAATCTTCACCGCTTTCAATAACGCTTCATTAAGTTTATATCCTTTAATTGTGGTGTCACGCCCCATAGATTTCTGAAGCGTCTTCCGCTGTGAATAAAATAAAGAATACATTTAGATACATTCTCGCTAACCTACAGAGATAGACACATACATATACAAGCTTGGAAACAAGCATGTTTTCATATATATGGATACATACAGGTATTTATTTACATATTATGTAATACATCTTTGATGGTGAATTTTTTTAAGTAATTGTTATATATAAATATTCTATATTTTTAGAGAACTATTGCCGTGTATGTTTACTCGAATATATTATTTTATAACAGTGTTTTTTTTATGTCAATATGTATGTAGTATTTTATATTATGCTATAATAGGCTGTGATAGGGTAGTGTGTAGAAGAATAGCCAGAGCGCTTAACAAAAGGATCAGTGGTAGTTTGCTACACCCCATTATCATAAGGAACCCGGATTCTCATTATCGTTATTTTTCATTTTCCTGTGTGCAGAATGATTTCTAGTCCAATAGTGGACTCTATCAAGAATGATTTCTTTCTATACAACACACATTTTAATAGGACCCTATTGGCCTCTGTTTCAAATACTTTGGTGACTTTGAAAAGGTTTTCATTGAATGCTAAGTATTTGATTCTATGTGTTATTTGGTATCAATTCTAGAGGAAAATATTTAATATTATATTCAAAGAGTATCTTCGATAAAATAGAATTAAACATGCCGCTTTCTTTAGGTTTTTAGTTACAGCGTTTTATGATATAAGTATAAAATTGAGTCTTTCTGAAAAAAGATGTCTATTTGTTTTATGCATTCAACATCGACAAAAGATGTAATCAGTAACATATTAAAAGCGTGTCTATTGAGCACTTAATTAACTTATGTCCACTTACCTAATCATTTGTTTTACATTTCAAAAACTCAGAGTGTAATTCAAGATCTACAATTCCAAATTATTCATGAAAATGTTTCACTGTAAATTTTACGATTTGTACTCAAAGATTTTTGTGGATAAGCACGCCTGAATTGATAAAAGTTCAGAAAGTCTACACTATTTAACTCTTCATATTTTTGCTCTTGGTAATAAAAGTGTTACCTTGTAAAATACAAAATGAGAGCATTAAGAAGAAATGGAAGATGACCTCTTCGAATGATAAATTCCTAATCACTGCAAAGAAAAATCTAGAGGTTATTTAAAAGTATATTTGAACTTGAAAAATCTTTGAATAAAATATGATTTGCGGTGCTACATATTTATCTATGGACGGATATGTCAGGTTAATGCGAGATTTTTTGATATACAATCTATCGTACGTAAAATTTATCAAAAGATGTCTGTGCTATTCATTGAATTTAGTACATTTAGCATGTAGCATTTAGGTTTCCCTTCACACATTAAGTAAACCAATATGCAATGAATTATTTAGTACTAGGTCTCTTTTCCTGAGAAGATTTGTGATAGTTGTTTAAACACCGAAAATATTTTTGCTAAATCGAAAATATTCTTGTTAAACCTCGAAAATATTCTTGTTATAGCAGCGTTTACAGGTGAAGTATCGGCAACGTATGAACGCGTGTTTTTCCTCAGAAAATGACTAAGCTCTCTCATAAGGTATTACTTCACAGACATAATGAAACAAAGCAATTCGATCAATATATATTTAATTATTAACAGGCGCCATCGTTATAGAAGTTCATGAAACGGCATCACTATATCACTAACATAGTATAAATTATGCACTTATCATTTCATGAACTCTATATACTTCAACACACTTAGAAAGAACTACTTTCAATCAAACTCTACTTCATTGCACATATAAATTATGAATGTATATCATGCACTATATATCACAAACAGCCATAGTTTAAATATATTACAATACACTATCAGGATGCATAAAACACTCTACTTGTCCAATAGTCGATATCACATTGGAATAAATATATCATGTCAGGGCCCAATTTTCGCTGACCAATACCATAAATATTCGTCAAATATTTATCGTCCCGATATTTCCCCCTCCGACGTAAACCAATGACTAGACGTTAAGACATAGTAATTGCTGGCGATAAAATGGAAGATTAAAATTTTATTGTCTTCTGTCACACCTAAATCTATTTTAAATATTATATATTTGGGATTTTTAGCATGTATATCATATTAGAAATGAGCCTCAATCTTGTTTCTTTGCAATTTTTCACAACCAAACTGACGCATATTGGGAGAATATTATGAATTAGGGTCTTTCTGAAATGTGAATACAAACGGAATAAAACAAGTTTCGCATAAATCGGACAACTGTGTCGTGACATATTGGGTGTTTTGGGGCTATAAATACCCAAAACGGTGCATAATGGGAAAATACTCCAAAAATAACTTAACCCTGAAAGGGAAGAAACTCTAACCATTCGATTAGACACATTATGATGGGCAAAAAATCTTAGTGGCCAACTTTCCAACGAAAAATATGGATTGTTTTTTACAGTAAATGTTTCTATTTTCGCTTTTGTTAATAAGAATATTTTAATCATTTAGAAATATGTTTAAGTGAATGTGATTTCACAAATGTAAGTCGTTTGTACAGTAAGTATTTATATTTCAGCTTACATACATACATGCATTTGGAGGCGCAATGGCCCAGTGATTAGAGCAGCAGACTCGCGGTCATAGGATCACGGTTTCAATTCCCAGACAGGGCGTTGTGAGTGTTTATTGAGCGAAAACACCTAAAACTCCACGAGGCTACGGCAGGGGATGGTGGCGAACCCGGCTGTACTCTTTCCCCACAACTTTCTCTCACTCTTACTTCCTGTTCCTGTTGTGCCTGTAATTCAAAGGGTCAACTTTGTCGCACTGTGTCACGCTGAATATCCCCGAGAACTACGTTAAGGGTACAAGTGTCTGTGGAGTGCTTAGCCACTTGCACGTGAATTTCACGAGCAGGCTGTTCCGTTGATCGGATCAACTGGAACCCTCGACGTCGTAAGTGACGGCGTGCCAACAACAACAACATACATGCATGCATACATATCTGTGAGTGTGCTTGATGGTTGTGTGTGCGTGCGTTCGTGCGTGCCTTCGTGTGTGCATATGTGTAAGAAGAGAAAAGTTGCGTTAGAGGACATGATATAACATGTTAAAGAATCGAGAAACCCTTTATAACCGAAGTAAATTGTGACCTCGTTTAAGAAAGCTCTTTCGATATAAAGTTGTCGTTTCAGTTTTTCTGGTCATGCAATTTGATTACAGGTAACAGCGTATTAATTTTAATGGCAGTATAGAACTTTTTAAGCAAGTGAATTATTCCTAAACTTATAGCATTCCGAAAAACATACCTCCTGCTTTGGCGATAATAATAATACTAATGATGATGATGATAATAATAATAATAATAATAATAATAATAATAATAATAATAATAATAATAATAATATTAATCACTCTCGTGATATACATCAATATCATCATCAGAAGCATCGATAGAAAGAGCACCAGCAGTATATACATGAGCAAAATCAGCAGCAGATCAGCAGATCAGCAGCAGCTCGAGCTGACAATACTGATGTCGGTAAATAGAAGCTGTTACATTAAATCACATATATTTATCAATAAATGTTTATAGCGATAAAGTAATTGACAGTTGTGTGTTCGATACAATAAATATCACAGAACTCCGTTTATTTATATAAACACATGTCAGCATGCATCGGTGTGTGAGTGTGTTATGCTCAGCTTGAAACGTTTAACAGAAATAACAGCAAAGGTACGTACAAATAATATTGGGTATAAGTGTGAATGTTAAAATGTATTGAAATTGAATGAGATGTGATATTGTAATGAGATGCATAATTAAATCCATAAATTAAGAAAACAATTTCTATAGTATTTCTTTTGACATAGCAATTAATTTATATATGAAATTTTTAAACACGTAATTACAGGATAATATGTTGAGAAGCGTTATGCTACATAGAGATTTGTGTTAATAATTAACAAATATCAGTTTGTTTAGCCATTTTATAGGGTGTTTAGAAATAATTTATTGTCTTTTTATTGATAATATGCTGTGGCTGAAATTTAAATATTCCTTATCAACATCAACGCTATTTCCATAATCCTATGCACATAGAAATCCTTGACATAATCGTCACGTTTTCAAACATCTTCAGTTCGCCTGAAAATATAAAGGGTTTTGCATTTACCAGTGTTATCATACTTCATATATTACCATAGGAGAAAAGCACATCTACTGGCGACTATGACACAATAATATGATAGCAAAACAACTGGTAAACCTTTATGTTCTTCTACTATTCGCTGGAACACAATATCACAATTTAAACAAGGATATGTAGGTAGTTGGTTTAGTTGACTACTTGGCCACTAATTTGAACATCATCAGTGAATAGTAGATGAAAGACTTACGAAGTTTCTATCGACAATATGCCAGTTAGCCGAAGAATATTATGCTCAATATTATTATATATATATATATATATATATATATATATATATATATATTCCGTAGTTTCAGCTTAGAGATGTTGCCATGCTAGAGCACCGTCGTTTTGCTACACTGTTTTTACTGAGAGCCTCCTCTAATATGTGGTACTTGGTGAAGAATGTAGTTTGATGTAAACCCCTCATTTGCACCTCTTGCGGTGAGGTAGGTTCATTTGGGACTCTCGATAGTAAGAAGTCCAGTCTTGATTTGAAAACGCCTACATTCCCTTTATGCAGGTTCCTCAAGCTCTTTGGGAGAATATAAAAACGCTGTGAACACCTGAAACCCAGCCTATTGCAGTAACTGGTTCTGAAGCGCGATGGCATTTACATATATATTCATATAACCATTGTCGATATAAAAAGTGTGGAACACCTTCTTATACTAGCATTAATTGAAATAGATTTCTTACACAGTTTCTCAATAGTCATGAATTTCTCATTACGAATTTCTTTGCTTTTTTTGGCAGATATATCCCGCTTTCCGATGTTCATTGTTTGTTTAGAAATTTTATTTGCTAGTATTATAATACGTACATTAGACCGTTGTTTTTTCTTTACATTTTTTTTTTTTTTGCTTAGACAAGGTATAAATGAAACGATATTTCACTCATAAATATTAAAGCAATAACAAGAACTATTTCCTTCATTACAGAAGGATAAGTATAAGACATCCCAAAATTAGTATACCTTTAATTCATTTACCACTTATAATCGATTCTATAAGGGGTAAATGAATTAGAGGTATACTAATTCATTTTTCCTTAATCGCTTAAGTGGAGCGACTTGAAACGGCTGCCATGAATTGACACCTGTACATCTTTGTTATATGTATATATGCGTGTGTGTATGTGTGGGGGGCGCGTGTTTGTGTATTAATATGTATATGCATGTATATGCATGTGTATATATACATATATATATATATATATATATATATATATATATACGTGTGCATATCTATGTATATATCGTTTTTGAAACATTTTCGGTCTCCGTTCATTTTTCAGTGAAGATGGAATTTCATACCTTACAGGTTTTGAGGGATACGCATACAAATTTTTTATTGTTCATTCTACTTGTAGTCAGCTTCAAGTCTACAAGAATTGTTTCCAAATATTCTTATTTAAATTCTGTGAGATTTAAATGAATTAATGCGTATTAATTTATGCTAAATTATTTTAAAAATATATTTGTTTAAATTAACGTGAATTTCAATCGTTTATTAATAAACTTTAGAGACTTTCGAACATTACTACATTTCCGATTTGAATTGAAAATATTCTATGGTAAAGAGTTTATTTAAAATGTGAATAAAAGAACTTGGTACATTTACTTCAAGCAATTCTGTTTTATAACACATCTATTATTCTTCGTAAATGTTTGTATACTTAACAAAATTCACTTTACATTGATAACATTTATAACTAACAAAGAGAAAATGATTTTACAATGTTAGTCCAATATGCATGCATCCATTTAATTTGGGAATATTCTACAAGCTCCTTCAAATCAAATTTAGTAATTTAGAATATACGTTATAGAATAGTCTATAATATATATTTCTTCATTTTAAGATTGCATGCACAACATAACTAAAGCATTGTAAACCGGCGTTTCAACAGCAACATGAAGGAAAGTAATAACGAAATCAGAACCAAACAACTATCTTCCACACAAGTATCATAAATATCATTTGGATCGAGGTGTAAAGGTGTCTATGTACCGACAGTCAGGATGTTATTAGCATTTCAAAAACAAACTCGCATTTGGAAAGCCAAGATTATTGCGTTTTGATATAGGCACAACGACGTCAGTGGTTTAGTACAATGAACTGACCATGTTATTTCTGTGGATGGAAAGGGCACAAATAATTTGGAATCGGTGAGATCTGATCTTTTAAAAGCTAGATAGTAAAAATATAAATATTAGCCCAATAATCCAGAAATTTAAATCGTTTCAATAAATC
>NC_142939.1:1205446-1272946 GCF_046866305.1 Octopus bimaculoides | reverse complement strand
TATTTGTATTTCTGTTTGTGCGTGCATGCACCTATGGCTGTAAGTGTGTGTGTGCGTGTGTGTATATATGTATATTTCTTATTTTTTACTGCCCACAAGTGACTATACACAGAGGAGACAAACAAGTGCGTAACTGATACTTATTTAATCGACCCCGAAAGGATGAAAGGCAAAGTCGACCTAGGCGAAATTTGAACTCAGAACGTAATGTTAGACGAAATATCGCTAAGCATTTCGCCCGGCGCACTAACGTTTCTGCCAGCACGCATATTGTATGTTTCTGTGTGCATATGTGCGTACATATATACAGGTATTTTGTGTCCGTACATGCGTGTGTGAACGTGTGGGTGAAAGTATGCGTGTATATGGGTATGTGTGTGCCTCTTTATATTCGGTATCCGTATGGTTGTGGGGGGAGCGCTTGATATGTGTGTAATATAGAGAAATCGTATGTGTACATGAACAGGGTGGCGTTAGTGCATGTATTGGCACATGACTATACGTTCGATCACCTTGTAGAGTCCATTCAGGTCCTAACAAGTGAGGATAAATTTTTGAACACTTGGAAAAGTTTTGTGTACTAAATCTTTTGAAAAGTATATAAAATAGTTTGAATCGAATCATGGATATCTAAATGATGTTATGTTTATGCTGCAGACGTGCTTAGAATTTTTAATATTTCCTGTGCATGCCTAACAAATTTTACAATAGCAATATTTATAAGGAAAATATTTACGGTTCAACATTATTTTATTTGTTGTCAAGTATTGTGTTCATTCTGAAATCATATAATTCATAAAATGTGAACGCTGGAACTTTATACATTCACGGAGAATATACAACGTAATCACAAATAGTGAACAATTAAACAGAAAGTTTGAATAATCTAATTATTCTCGAGTTGAAATATATACATCGACCAGAAAGTAGTCGCGCTTTTATGAAATATATTATAACATTATTCGCGAAATGTAATTCAGCATCAATAAATGATATGAATCTCTTTCGGAAAACAAAACTAAACAGAGATGAATAAACTACGAAAAACAATTAAATTATAATTTCCTTTCGGAGGAATAGCAAATGTAACACATCATACCACTTAAGACTAATTTAGGTTTTATATATATATATATATATATATATATATACTATGATTCTTTGTTATGCAAATATTTCACAGCATTATTACAATTTATTATGACAAAATAGGAAATGCCATATGTTGAAAACTATTCTTTCGTAACATAACGTTCTGCTTTAAAAAAAAATAGATCAGACCGAGAAACATGGATATGAAAGCGACATCAACACAATATCTCAAAGTCCAACGAAACATGCAAAAGATTACTTGGATCTTCTGACATACACACTCCGTCATTTATATACATACACACACACACACATACGCACACACACGCATATATGTATATATATCATAATTATGTATGTGTGTATATATATATATATATATATATACATATATATGTATATATATAGGCATATATATTTGTATATATATGTATGTATGTATATATGTATATATATGTATGTATATATATGTGTGTATATATATATATATATATATATGTATGTACATATATATATATATATATATGTATGTATGTACATATATATCTATATATATATATATATATAAATATATGTTTATATATATATATATATATATATATATATATATATATATATATATATATGTTTGTCCCATTTCCTCGTTAGGTTTCCTGTCTGTCAGCCTATGAATTCGTCAACACACAAGTGTACCTTTCAACTGTTTCTTTTGCTCGTAAACTCTAACGTTATATTCTCTCCAGCAATGTAAATAAAACATCGGCCCTTAACTTTGACTTACCGCCACTAAACTATTAAAACTTACTACATACAATGTTTTCCATATCAATGATTTTTATTAATACACTATATCAAAGTGAGTGTCACGGAGATATCATTGTTGTATTACTTTATATTATATTTGAGAATTTTAAGCCTATCGACCAAATGATAGTTTTTAAATTATACCGTTATTCTTGGTGTTGTCGCTTGATTTAATACATGTGACTCTCATGGTAATTATACTCATATTGCTAAGGATTACTTGGAGAAGACACTCTACAAATGTGCCTGATATTCTTTGAGTGGGAGATCGCAGTCTTGCGAAGTTACAGTTCATTTCTACATTTCTGGTTTACATGTTCATATAATGCATGCTTAATATTTTAGCAGTTTCAATATATGCTACTCTGTCTGTAGTTGTTTTCAATCTATACCAATTATGCATTACACTATAAGCTTTAATGTCACCAAAGCTGATCTGAATAGGACAGGATGTATGGTCAGTACACACATGAAGATACGAACTTGCATTTTATATCCGAAAATTTGATACGATTTGATGCGCAGCTGCTATGAATGCTGATTATTCAGTTAGAGAGATAGAGAGATGACAGACACAGAGAGTTTTAGGTGTGCGTCCTCATATGTGCTTCAACGCTAGTATGGATCATTCACAAAGCAAGCTGGAACGTAAAAAGATATTATAAAATAAAAGCTAAAAATAATTTTTCTTGAAATGTGTGTAATTATTTTCTTTTATTAAATTAAATCATAAACATTCCTGCTGCCAAATCTAAAGTCAATTTTAAATTGATAGTAATTATTTTCATATAATATTTTTCAATTTAATAATAATGTCTATATTGATGACATTTTTATGGTGTGGAATTCCGTGCAATTCAATTAATTCTTGGCAAACCGCCACTCCCACAAATTTTGCAAGTTTAACTAAGGAACAACTGTTTTATTTCAAATTTTCAACTCTGTTGCTCTTAATTTAATTTACTTCCACACAGTTGATTCAAGTTCAAGTTGGAGCATTCAACCTCAAGCTGTTTCTATACTTTGCTGATAAATTTAAATATTATGTTATTTAATTTCTGGTGATGGGAGGATTAGGAGTGGAAATTTAAAGAGACATTAAGGTTTTAATTTGAATGCCATGCTTTATATATACTACCAGAAAAGTGCCCTCCGGGTGGTCTTCTGTTTGCCGCTTAATACCATTTATACATTTTATTCCTAATTTCCGTAATTTTTGCTTTATCTTACACCTATTTTTTATTTTTATCATTTATCCGTGTAATGGCTCTCAGTCGCACAGTAAAGAAAGTTAGAATATTACCAAGAACTCAGAGACAACCTTAGAATTAATGAAGAGCACAGATTGTGCTTACATATCCACGCTAATTACTCTTCTTTAAACTCAAATGTATCCCATCTTCTAGGAGGTAGCTTAGTATGGAAGAAATAGCAGGAGTCAGGCGGTTATATACTAAGGCTTACATCATACAAACAACCGTACCAAGATATTCATCTCTGATTATATATTATTTTCTGATTCTGCCACAGTGGAATAGTCCTTAAAAGAAATTATTTTCCAACATAATTGTAATCGATATCATCAAATCCTTAAACTTATAAAGAAACACATTCGGTGGAAAATACTTTAGTTGAACGATTATTTGTTTGACTTTAGTTTCTGTCTTTCTACAGAGAAGACTTTGAGATTACGTTATTCGCCACTGATTTCCAATTTAAACTTAATTTAGAAGCTTTCAGTGTGTCTGAATAATTACATCTCTTCCCCATCCTCACGTCCACATCCACGAAATAATCAGCAAATGATTAAATACATTATCCTCGAGAGTATAGCACATTATCCACTTCAGGACGACGTTGAAGAGGATGAAGTAGAAGAAATCGTCTTGTGTAAACCTACAGTGGTGAGGAACCGGCCTAGTATAGTGCATTGATTGGTGCAGTGCCTCATGTATCTTGCAAGTGTTATCCATTGCTGAACTTGCTTCATAAAGGTACGTGGAGTATCACACCAACCGGTATCACTAACACTGTTACACACGATACATACGTAACTAATTGCAGTTTGGCTATGGAAGGTTTACCCAAAGAAGGCGTAGAGCAGTAAACGTCTTGAGCTACTTATTTTAACCATGCCTCCTTGTTCCTAAGCTGCGTTTCATTTTTGTCATCCAATAACTTATTCTGGCAAGCTTAGGAAGCACTATGACGAGCGATGGCAATTTCTCTGCCTTTTGTGTTAGACAATATATTATCGCTATCAAATCAAATATGGTCTATCTGCCCTGGTCCGGCAGTTCACCAAAAAAAAGCTTTCAACTACTATCGATCTACGTGTCAATCAATCTATCTATCTATCTATCTATCTATATGTCTGTCTATCTGTCTATTTGTCTATCTAGCTATATATATATATATATATATATGACCACTACAGGTAGCATATTTCCCGTCTGTATTATAAAGATTTTATAAAGCAGGGATGTATATATATTCCTTCTGAAGGCGTTACGCCATATCCCGTCGTGCATGTCAATTACTGTTGTATGTTGCAATGTAGAGGGACATTGAGACACCTATATTTTTACATGATTTCTTCACTTCAGTGAAAGCAACTGCAAGCTCTCTAACACCAAAGAGAATCTATCTCTTGTGTTTATAGAATTTAGTAAACAAGTTTATTTACTGGTGTTTATTAGTGCCTGCCAACTCAATATTAAATTGTCTTGAGAACTAATATTTTTTTCATATGCTTACACGTAATTTATTGTTAATTATCTGTCTTTCTTTCTCTCACTTTCTCCCCCACCGCATATATGTGTGTGTGTGTGTGTGCGTGTGCGTGTGTGTGTGTGTGTGTGTGTGTGTGTGTGTGTGTGTGTGTATAAAATTGCATCTATATGTAAGTATATATTCACCGAATTTTTGCATAATTGCATCGATTTATTATTCCTTTAATTCATCATCAGACTTCATTCCGTCTCTTCAACAATAATTTAACTTTCATTCCCTTCACAACGTAATTAGAGTCTGAGTCACACACAGCCGTCTCTCTTTTTCAGTGCATGTCTGATGTACAGGATACACTGACAGCGTATTGATATAAATGTTGTCTTGCGATGAAAAACAAAACGCTTTGAATCTAATGTTTTCCAATCAACAACACAAATTGTTCTTAAATATATTTTTTTACATAGACATACTGTATGATTTTGGTGATTCATATATATAGCTTATTTGTGTATACCAGTAACTACTCAACTATATTTTGTATTATGTTTCTATTTCAATATTCGTATGCAAACGTTTGTCGGATTGGCACACAACATGTAACAACATCCACCCTTGGTGTCAATTATATCACTATTTATAGTATATCACCATATATTCGCCAATATATATATATATATATATATATATATATATATATATATATATATATATATATATATATATATATATATTTCACACTGCCTGTGCATTGTTGTTTCATTTTATTTGCCACACACACACACACACACGCACACATATATATTAATGTAATTTAGGTGAATATACATATATAGACAAACATGTTAGTATCAGAGAGATAAAATGAGTGCTCAAAAGCACTTCGGAGGATAGATATTGCAGTATATGCATATATATATGTCTTTATATATACGTGTATATATATAAAAAATTATCCCAAAAAGCCATCTGCATTCATTTTTTCAAATATATAATACTGTACCACGAACTTCACATTATTTTATTATATATATATGTGTGCGTGTGTGTCTGTGTGTCTGTGTATATATATACATATTGAAATATACCTATAAATATATACATATATATATGTGTGTGTATGTGTGTGTGTGCTTGTGTCAGTATGTGCGTTTGTGTATATGTGTATTTACGTATATGGGAGTATATTTATAAATTCGATTTAATTCAAAAGAAATAATGATCGGGATCCATTCCCCTGCGTCTCCGATATGTATTTTATTAGTTTATTTCAAAATCTCGAATAAATAGTTATGAAGTTTGTTACATGGGAAAACCCTCAACTTCCCATGTGGTACACTTGATAAGCGTTCAGGTTTTTCTCGACATTAACAATTGGTATCCGTCTTAACCCGCATATAAGGTATATATATATATATATATATATATATATATATATATATATATATATATATATATACGTATATATATATACTTGCGCGTCCGTAATGATCGTGTGTGCATATATGCATATGTGTGTGTGTCTGTGCTTGTTTGTGTGCATGTGTTGGTGTGTATGTCTATGTGTGCGTGTGTCTATGTGTCTGAGTCTGTGTAGTTAAACAAAATTTGGGTAAAGCTTGTCGATAGTTATGGGCAACTGGAGTGCAGCGGTCTGTGGAAAAAAACTGCAGGTATTTTTAATAAAAGAATGCAGTATATTTCATTTTCTATTATCCTTTTATTTATATATATATTATACATATATACATATTTCAGATCTTTATATCTAAATAAGGTTCAAAGACATGATATGTAAGCATATGTATTGGTATATAGATATTACATATTGTATGTGTTTTTTGAACCTGTATGTTCGTGTTTGCATATTTATAGATACATAATCCGAGCACAAATTTGATATATCCTTACGTCACATTGTTACAAAAGAAAAAAAATCATAGAAATACGAGACAAAATTGAGCATGGATTTGTGTGCCTTTATCTACATGCATCAAAGGCACGCGCGCGCGCACGCACACACACACACACACATACAAATGCATATTATTCGTTGAAATAAAAGACGTTTATATAACAACCTCTAAACCAGATGGCGCTGTTGTAAGAAAATGCAAATGGGACGAATGAAACCTGGGGAATTTAATGCTACATTAAAATTCTTTAGAAATCGGAGTACACATAGAAAAGTGGCTATATATATTTTGATCTTGAGATTAATGTTTCTTGCAATACAACGAAGGCCAGAGGAGAATAAAAGATAAAACAACGCGGTGAGTATCCACTTAAAAAAACATTACTTTACGACCTACAAATTTTCCGACAGCATAGTAAAAATAGGAAAGATAATATATTTGATATTATTATTGCCTTAAAATACATTTCCCGCGTAGAATATAGTATGAGTCTACATTTCCACATATGATCAGTTTCTTTAAATATACGTTTACGTAAACAGATTTGTCTTAACATATAATATGCAACTTTCCATTTATATCTGCTTAGGGGTTAAGGAGAAATAGGTATAGTGAATAATTAAGACAATTTTCGAGATGATTCCGTTATATTAGACTTTCATATTGAATTAGCATATATGCCAAACTTTAGGTGAAGACGTCTCAAATTAATTGAACAACATTGTAGAAGAGTTCGTGAGATATTTCGCATGCTTTAGAGAATATATAACTGTGAGTCATTACTAAGCGACGACATGCTCCTCTTGGAAAATATATCAAGATAGAAATATTAACGAAATTATACTGCGAATATATTTCTTCTTTTATCTGTATTTAGCATATAAACTGCTCTTTATGCATTTTAGCATCACTTATTAATTTACTTTCACCAAGCAGATTTTCAAATGGTAAAAATGATTTAATATTAATGCTGTGATAACATTTCTTGGGTTTCTTAACCACTATACAATTGATAAGGACGCAAGTAACGGATAAACGAATACTGTGTGCGTAAAACACACACATACACACATATATGTGTGTGTGTGTGTATGTGTGTACGTATATATATACTCATGTAAACATACCTATATGTGGATATATGTGTGTGTTTGTGTATGTGTATTTGAGTATATGCGTGTGTAAAAATAAATGTTATTTTTTTTCAAAAAACTAATGGAATGAGTGGATATTAGTTTTTGCTATTTGAAATAGATCGCTTAAATTGCATATGGCGCTTGAATAATAATTCCGTTGTGCAAAAGTTCTAAACACCAAAGTTACCATCATTACTGATACATTAATTTATTTATCGCATTAGTAAACACAATTCTCGAATCCTCACTGGAACTGTTCGATCTGTTGAATTCATTTCTTACCAGCCATTTTTATCTTGTCTCTGTCATCAAATGAGGACGGTTCTTTATTAGATAGAAGAAATGAAAGTCAGACGGTAATTCATTCCTGAATTATGCTCGATGAGAGATATCTGGCAAGTCAAAGTTTCTAATTGCGGGAGTCGTTAATTTTCTGGGTGTACACATGTTGAATTAGCAAATAGTGATTTTCATATACTGCTTCTGGTCGAAACCTCCTGAAAACATCTCTACGTTTGTGCGTTCCGACTGTACCAAACCCTGATCGCATCCCAGCAAACCCCAGAAAGTCGACGACAATGGCTTCATTCTCATCGAGAAATCAATTCCCATAACAATTAGTAGGAACTGAAGACGTATCCTGCTCTTCGTTAAACTGAGCCGCCGTTTCCTTACAATATATATATATATATATATATATATATATATATATATATATATATATATATATATGAGAATTTTACATTTGAGGTGTTGACAGGGTGGAGGCAGTGTCATCCGATAATGTATCCAAGTATATGTATATATATATATTATTCTATGTATACAGCTTACCGTAAGCAGATCTAGCAAAGCAAATTTACTGCGGTATTTGTCTGTCACTGATATATACTATGGAAGGCGGTGAAACGTTAGTACGTTAGAAACGTAAGAAGACCGGGCGAAATGCTTAGCTGTATTTCGTCTGTCTTTAAGCTCTGAGTTCAAATTTCACCGAGGTCGACGGAATATTATCATTATTATTATTATTATTATTATTATTATTATTATCATCATTGAGTGAGAGGGCAGTGCATTCCACCAAGATGACACTGAAGTAAAATATACGAATCGCAGTATACCCATCATAACTACACATCTAATAAGGGTAGATCAGGCCCATACATCATAACCATATGTGCCCGACATAGCGATCTCATATCAAGATAAACAGAGCATGACCTTGCAGGTGGGGCCCAGTTAGAATTTTCTTCGGGTCGAGTAGCCCATCCTGCTCAAAAGGTCCCTGAATAAGGATTGTTTAAGGATGATGAATAAATTACGCATGTTTCCAACAGTGAATTATCCAAACCCCCCAAAATTTCTCTCAACACATGGCTATGATGCTCCCCCACTACTTCTGCTTGTGATCAGAGATGCACATATCGTCAGGCACTAAGGAACATATTCAACTCGTTACGGTCAAGCAATTGACAAGCAAATCTTTGGTGTTGAGCAGAATATTTGCTGTAGCCCATCATTTGTACCAAGACTAAACGACGTACATGATAACCCAATCTGTGGTATTGAGCATTATTATTATTACTATTATTATTATTATTATTATTATTATTATTATTATTATTACTCTTATTATTATTATTATTATTTCTCTTATTATTATTATTATTATTTCTCTTATTATTATTATTATTATTATTATTATTATTATTATTATTATTAACATTATTATAATAGTTATTGTCATTGCTTTTGTCATTGTTATTACTACTACATTTTTTTGACTTTATGTGAAACAAATATCAATTGATCTTTGTAGACCATATTTAGATAGGCTCCTAATCACTAATCATCGATTATTCAATTTCAAGTATTTATACAAGTTTATAAGAGTTACTACCTACTAACAAAATTCTTCTCATTAAAATCAAACGATTCATTACTTTAGCTATCCCATTCTTTTTGATTATCGTTCTGTCAGTACTGGCGTATTTAACACCACAGGCTGCAATCGTAACGCACAGATGTTGGAACGAGATTAAATTTGTGTCTCTACAGCTCTATCTTTAAACTTATTACCACATATTGACTTTAAGATTCCATTCCACAGGCATTCTCATCTTCATATTTTTGTTGTTAGCATGTTATTTTCGACGGCAGCCACTGAATGTATGCATATTTAAACAGCATAAGACCTATACATCAAGTAAGAATGAAAGCAATAACCACCTAGTATGTATTGTGAGAGTACACATCCAACAGCTGCTTATTATATCTAATCTGCAATGATAAACATCATAGTTAACCCATCCAAAATTTATATTAAAAAAAAGAATAACAACCAAAATCATACATATAAATTACCGAAGCCGGCTTTTGTCTCTAACGATGAAAACTCTAGATACGAAATTAATTATAACATCGTTTTTCATATTTTTCATAATGAAAGATTGAAAACATTATCTCACACAATTCATAACATAAGAATGAATATATGTGGTGTTTGTGTGTGTGTATGTGTGTGCGTATATGTACGTATATATATATATATATATATATATATATATATATATATGTATATATATATTACGTGCGCTCATGTGTATGTTGTGTGATTTCTACGACAATATGGTTTATTCTTCGAGGAAAATACCATTCAAATTTATTTACAACATTGTGAATGCCTTTGCTGGTGTAATTTTCCCTATTCTAAGATTTTCGTTTACGTTATTTGCATATATATGATAGGTAAATACATGTACATTGTCATATATATATATATATATATATATGTGTGTGTGTGTGTGTGTGTGTGTGTGTGTGTGTGTGTGTGTGTGTGTGTGTGTGTGTGTGTGTTTGGAGCAGTGACTAATTTAAACCAGGCATGTTGCTTCCAGGTAAAATAGATTGTAAATGTTGATATGTTATACATGCTGATATTAGCAATATGCTACTTTCTGTTTTCCTATATGTCAGAACTTGATCATCTACTCTCGAAGAAATCTTACTGCAGATATCTAAATTGCAAATTAGGTTATGTCTATCTTAGGTTGCATGCAAAGCAATGACCCAAAAATACTCAGCCTCAGCACATGACATTAATGTAACTTGAATGCTCCATTCGAGTGCATCTAGTGATTGGTCGCACAGTTTCATATACAAATTGACCACACGGACTTGTGTAACGAGTGGAATGCTATGTATCCCATGACATACGGCAATCCGAGTAAATCTATATAGAAAATCATTTGATACATACACACACAAACTCAAACTTACAGAGACATGTAGGTTCTTATATATATATATATATATATAAACACACACACACACACACACACACGCGCATATATATATATATATATATATAGAGAGAGAGAGAGAGAGAGAGAGAGAGAGATGGATAGATAGATAGATAGATAGATAGATAGATAGATAGATAGATAGATAGATAGATAGATAGATAGATAGATATAGATATAAATAGATATCTCTGTGTGTCTGTGTGTGTGTGCGAGTTTTATGTGTAATGTTTTCTCTGTTGTATATGAATGATCAAATGTATTAATACAATTCACTTTCTTCATATCACGACAAAAAATGTCCCAACGAAGAAGTTTGCTTCGACGAATTGTTGTTGCCTGAGCATGATGTGCTTAGCAAAAACAATTGAACGTTAATTATCAATGCTTAAGAAATTTCATATCGTCTCTAAAAAAAAGTTCTGTTAACTTGAGTTTCTCTCAGTGAGAGAACTTTTGGCTTTTGCAGACAGATAAAATAAGACTTCACTGCCATCACTGCATAGGAAAATATAATGTATCTCCAATAAATGCAAGAAGACAGCAGTATCTACAGAATATTTAAACTTAAAATGTCTTAACTCCACAGGTTGGGAAATACTTCAGAAGTTTTCAAGAACATCTTTCAATTCCTAGAAGTTACGTAAAATTATGGATAGTGAATGACAGCCCGTCTACAGGAGATGATTCAAGAAGGTGGGTGGCAAAGGCTGAAGTACATCTAATATAATCCCTCCAGGTTTGTGTAACATGCTCATTTGAAATAAATGGATTCCATGAGATGTCGTTAGATAATCAATATATCACGATATATAAACTATTCTCCCTTGTATTGTAATAAAATCAATCTAAACCTCTGAATCTCTAACTTCTAAATCTTGAACGGAACACGCTGAGTGAAAAGTTCTTAACCGAACGAAATTGAAAGTCGAAATACTAAACAGATTTAGATTCTAATGCATTGGTGCGTTGTCCAGAGAACTCCACACTGTACTTCAATTTAAAATTCTCTTCAGAAAGCTTAGATTTACCATTGTGGTTAAGAGGAATATGGACGAACAATTGCAATTTGAATACAGTTATGAAAGAATATATATTAATATATATCTTAAACTGTTCACCATAAACTCTTAAAAATTCACCAGACAAGTCGGAATCGTGCATAATCGAAATATAGTTGCTTAAATTGTCAAATACGAGTTAAATATCGTGGCGTTCAATAGAAATGTCACTCAAATATCTATCTTATTTCCATATCGTATAATAAATGGTGGTCAACGAAAAGCAAACAATAAATAGAAAACTATATATTTCTATATCAAATTAAACGATCTTCACAAAGCCGTTCCTTTTCTACCAAAAATGTTATTGACGAACAGATAATTGTAAGGCACATTCGTTTTTGTTTTTGTGACTTCTTTTTTGCTACCGAAATTTCCAATTAAACACAATCCGTGTACTACATTAAGAGCACCAGGAATTCTATATTCTAGTATCTCTTGATTAAAGATTGGCATTTTTTACCGTCGAGATTCCTAAATGTTGCATTCACAGTGTTGCAGCTGCAAACATTCCAACTAAACGTTAGACAATTCTCACTTTATTTCACAAATGCCAGCTTCTGTTCGAAGAACACATTAAAATTGGACTTCTGGTATCACTATATCTTTGTAATCTTTATACAATTAAATATACTGACAAGAATTTACAGGGAGAGAAATTTCATATTTATTCGCCTTAGATTTTTCTGACTATGGAATACATTTACAACATCAGGCTTCAACCGCAGCTGTTCGGGTATGTAGAACGGCCAAACAGCCACTCCGCGAAAGAAACCGAGGTATAATCTATTGATTTTACAGTTACCAGGCTGACGTTTTCGTAGCGCAAAAGCACTGGTGCACGAGTCATACAGCAAATATTTAAAGCGTATATATTTGCCTATCTTACACTTTCACTCTGTACACCTCTCTCTCTCTTTGTCTATTTATCTCTCTTTATATATATATATATATATATATATATATATATATATATATATATATATATATATATATATATAAGTGTGTGCGTGTGCATGTGAATATGCGTGCGTGCGTGTGTTTGTGTGTATGTGCATTATACGTTTACTTCTGAAAGTGTTTTCCAAACGTAAGTGTATGTGTATATATATATATATATATATATATATATATATATATATATGTATACATCTACACACACACACACATATACATATATATATATATATATATATATATATATGCGTGTGTATGTGTGTGTGCGTGTGTATGTGTGTGTGCGTGTGTGCATATTTAATCGTTATGGGACTTTGTGTGTGTATCTTTACTATAGATATTATTCGTGCAAAAGTATCCGAATGACGCACACGTTCTAGTAAGTATTTGGCAACGGGATTTTAATAACTATTGGCTCCAACTTGTCCTCATATATGGCACGAACGCCATAAGAGAATCTATATTGAAAGAAAAAAAGAACAACAGTTAAGACAAGTTATCGGTGAACAGCTACAAGTTCAGCCGAACGTCGAGCAAACAAGTAATCATCATTGATTAAGAAAAATTAGGGAAGGAAAAATATAAATCTCGTATTATACTGAATGTTGTTCTTCTGCCAATAACTGATTTCATTTTTGTCTTCTTTCTGTTATGCTCTCTGCATGAAATTGCCTTTTCTATCATAATTTTAAAGAAATAATGTTCCCACCTCAAATATTCTATGATTATATTTAACGTTCTAGCCAGACGTATATAGATACTAGACAAATTATATATATATATATATATATATACATACCTATATATATATATATATATATATATATATATATATAAATATATATATATATATATATATATGCTTCCATGTACACGCGCATACACGCACGCACACACACACACACACACACACATTATATATATATATATATATATATATATATATATATATATATATATATATATATATATATATATATATATATATAAAACAGATTTACATTTAAGCAAGTGCGTATCCAGATATAATTACATGTATATATATGCATCAATATGTGTCAATATTTTATATAATTTATACGTACATACACGCACATACATAGATAGATATAGGTAACTGGAGATACATGTGTAGATATATAAATGCATGAATACATGTATGCATTTATATATATATATATATATATGTACGTAGCTTTGCTAAAGACAAGAAGATCCTTCAGGCAATTTTGTTATGAAATATCAGATTCAAGATAACAATAATTATATTTGACAACATTCGTTTCCCTGTAGGCCTTTGGAAAAACGATATTGGTCAAGGAATAATTCAGGTTTCGTCTTTAGATTTCATAGAAACTCATTCTCTGCAGGCCAATTCTCTTTCAAAAGCAAATATTTTGTTATATTCTCCTAATTCTTGACAGCACGTACCAAGTAATAAACTTGATCAGATTTCTTTTTTTAATTTTCTTTTCCTTTGAAATCTGCGATCAATTTCAGGTTACCAATAGAAATATTTTCATGTCACTTTCAATAGAAACTATTAAGTCGGAATTTAAGTAACCCATACTCTTCTCCACATAAATATGCGTATGATATAAAATGTGTAGGTGTGCGTAACTGTGTGGACGTGTGCTGCATTCATTCAGATACATAAATATACCCGTGCAAATATTTATACATACCTACATACGTGTACACTTTCACGCGTATAAAGGTTGCTGTAATCAGCTACAGAATATCTCAAATAAATAACATATAACGTAGCATAATTTACCGAGAGAATAAACGATATATATAAAGTTCACGCTATAATTTATACAAACATTCACATACATACATATACTTAGATGCGTACGAGTATGCATGCACATGCACGCTCACACACACACACACACACGTTTATATGTTTATATATATATATGTACGTGTGTGCTTGTGAGCGCGTATATATATATATATATATATATATATATATATATATATATATATATATATATAGCTGCGCATATGTACATCATTCGGTGTGCATGTATGTATCTCCGCGTATATGTATTTATTATGTGTGTGTTTCTGTGCGTTTGTGATATGAACACAGAGAAACTACATTTAGATAATACGAATAAAAGCTGGAGAGTATTTCATAATATAATACAGCAAAAATATCTGTAAATTCACATGAAGTTATTCATTGATAACACGTCTATTTCACAGGTCGGTTGATAAAATGAACTGTTTGAAGCGGACTCGAGATAAACATCATAAAATTTGAAGGTAGAATTATTCATCACACTTACTTGGAGAGACATAAACATTCGGGTCACAACGTCTTGTCGTGGAAGCTACGAAGACATTTTAATTACTACATAAATTTATTTCGTCACTCAATCCATGGAGTGGAGTGTAGTATATTTCAAATAAATTTTCGTTTAATCGCTTATTTCAATAATTTTTTGTGTAACCTTGAATTGAATTTTCAGTCATGTAGAAAACTTACTTCATTCTTCCATGCGTTTGATACATTTATTAGGGCACTAAACACATTTTTGCCTTTAGAAATGTTGTAGAAATATATATTTAGCTGACCAGCTCAAGACATTAGAAATAGGCCGCGTATTTCTGTACGCGTAGTATATGAATATAAAAATGGATGTTTAAATCAAGCAAGAATTTATCTGCTTTTTAACTTAGGAGGTATAGTAAGTTTTCAGTATAGTTACACATACAATCGGACAATAGTTATCATGTATGGATATAATCAACTGATTATTAAAAACAAAGTTCAATATTTCTATAGCCATCGCTCATCGTCTCTTTTTAACCAAATCCAGTGGCTAGCCTTCTCCACTGTATTTTGGATATCGGTCATGGTGGTATTTACCTTACGATGAGTTAGGCCTAACTATAACAGCAGTCCTACAAACCCTCTACATCCAACTTCGATCGGAAAATGCTCCGCTTTCCCGCCTGCGTCTTCACATTTCTCGAGGAGGTTTATATAATGGTCAATCTTTCGAGCCCGCGCGGCGTCCATATTATCTTCGACTAGATTTACAACTTTCCTTCTTTCACACCGCATTAAAATGTCCGGTTTTTCCGTAACTGGGATGGGAAAGAATTCCTGGCACCCAGGCAAATCTGCAGTCACTTCCCAATAGTCGTTCCACTTTTCATTTCTCACAGGAAGTTTCTTGTTCTTTTTCTTGAAACGGAACCGTTGACCTGAGTGCACGAAGGTAATAAAATCTCTAGATGGTTCTTTCAACGGTTTTTTCAACGGTATATAAAATTAGTTTTGTCACTTCCTTATCATTAAGAGCAAAGCGTAAACTGTAAACCTTAGATGTATTATTGCTTTATATTATATGTGTCTGCGTATATGAAAGTGTGTGTGTGTGTGTGTGTGTGTGTACCACGAGGAAAGAGAAGATAATATAAGCAATACCAAAAAAATCATTGATATAAAAAAGACGATTGACTTTAGATTAATTTTTTGAAAATATCTTTAATATAACTAAAAACTATATTTTTTCTTTTGTCCTAGTCTTCATATTGTCGTCTCAACTACCTCTTTTATCTATAAGGTTTTATTACGTTTTATTCGACTTTTGCTTTAATCATGTCAACTAAAATTTTTGTCATTCTTTCAATATTTCATTTTATCTTTTTATATTAAATGACATTATTTTGCTTTATGTTTCCATTTTGCACCTGCCGTTGGGAATGTAAGAATAATATTACGTTTTCCGATAATATTTCACATACAAGATATCGCAAATCAGTTAGGTGAATCAATGATTTAAAACGTAATTGTCTTAATGGAACACTTAATAATAATCAACAATGACATTTAAGATTGATAGACGTTAGTGCTATTAATCACTGTTCATTATTTGCTGTAAAGGCGCAAAAAAAAATAAAGAATATGAAATAATTCATAACAAAGGTTTTTTCAACATCCTTTTCCCAAGCCAGATGAACCTCCACTTGCTTGTGAGTTCTTCTTTATATTCGGTGGACATAATGGAAATCTATGTTAGTTCAATATATTTGTCGTGCTATACACAGAAACAGAAAAACACACGCGAGAAACATCTAGGCATATTAACGTTTTAAGATATGTACTAATACGTATTAGGTTTGAATATAGATGTAGGCTGATAAGTATGTATGAACGTATAGGTGTGTGTCTTCTGTGTGTGGGTGTATGTGTGTGAGCAGATAGCATCAACTCGTTGTTGCATATGTACATACGTGTTAATATAAGTTCTGAGTGTGCCTGTGTTCTTACGTACTGGTTGGTGTACGTGTGCCTTTCTATCTATACGTCAGTGTTAGTATTTACAATATATGTGTCTGTGTGCGTACATGTTTCAAGTGCATGTATTAGTGTCTACCACGAGTACGTCTGTGTTGTGGAGTGAACTGACACCCCTGCACACGATTGTCGGGGGACTGAACGCGTCTTATGAATAAATGAACTCGAAGACATTTGAGTGAGAACTGTGAGTGGGATGGTCTCGTTATTGATTCTGCGTTGGAGAATTCGATTATTATTGTCACATCAGTTATAAAAAGAAAGCCGACTCTTGTTACATTGCTTATTGTTATACGGTCATATTTGATATTCTGATATATTGTTACACACACGCACACACACACACACACACACACACACACACATCATATATCCCCACTGACGATATAAACAGTCTATATATATATATATATATATATATATATATATATACATACAAACACATACATACATACATACACACACACACATACGTACATACACACATACATACACACATACACACACACATACACAAATAAATACATACATACATACATACTTACATACATACATTCGTATATACATAGATATATACAGCCGCGTCTTGAAACATAAATTTACATTTAAAATGTACATTTTGTCATTTCGGGCAATGGTTGACCACAAAATGGCATCTAGTTGTTATGATTATATCGAACGCGAGGAACTGATCAAATTTAGATACGATCTAGTATATGTTTTTAAAAATGGAAAGATTATAAATTGATCATGAGCTACGGGGAACAATGAAGACTAATGAGATTGTTTTCTATTCTGAAGACGTCGCATCAAAAATAACTAAGTGTGGGCAATTAATTGAAATGATCCTCTAGAAACGGTTCCATGGGAAATTAAATTGGGTTCAACTAAAAATAGCTGGAGCGTCTACAAACGGAGAGCAATTAGAATGTACAACAATAACATCAACAATATTACACATTAAGTAAGAAATGTTTGAAAGATCTATAAATTAATCTGAGTGGACAACAATGTAACACTTTATAATAGAGTTTATTGAAGGAATGACCAAATGGAGATTTAGTGAGATATTTAATTAGAGGGACAGTGGCGAAGTTTGTTTGTGAATTAGGTATTTCATTACTCCATCGTCACCTAGTGCGTGCCAATGTTGAATTGAGGTAAATTTTATCGATTCTGTTAGTAAAATGGTGTTACACCACTATAAAAGTGGGAGGTATTTTGCTTTTATGTATGCAAAATACAAATCAGAAGTAATTCTCCTGAGCGTTTTAATGATTATCGGCTGAAAGTTTTCATAGATTTTATACCATCAGCCCTCCTGCATTTTATCCATGTCTAATATTTTTATCACGTTCTGACTATCGAGCTGTAAATGGATACTATTGAAATTGCGAATGAGCTTTTGGAAGCCGCATTCAAGTCAAACTTTTTACCTTCATCGACAAAAGCAAGGATGGTAGTGAGAACTTTTTCTTTTGCGACAACCGGCCGTGTAAACTAGTACAAAATGTTAGATGTCTCAACGGTCTAAGCACTATCATTGACATGCTTACGGAAATATCAACGACATATAGTTCTTGGCTTTTTCTATTAGTGCACATATGCATAAGGATGTATTCAGTCAAGTTTTCATACACACACACACATACACATACACATAATGCGCTACACGAAATTTAGAACATTTTATGAGATAATGAACTTTTATGAAATTTTGAGATTTCTATAGAAAATAATTCATAACAGAATGTATTGAGTTTTCATTCCTTTGTCAACAGCTTCATGGGAGATAATTGTTATGTTCAATAAAAGTAGCTAGAACAAGTTATTTTCTTTAGCGTACTGATGATTTATTGACTAAGCTGTCTTGATAATTAAATATGAATATACAATTAACCAAAAACAAATATATAGTAATTCAAGTGTTGGTATTATTTCTGTACTACTCTACATAAGCGTTAAGTCATATCATCGAAAAACATGAGAACATAGCACAACAAAAATTAAATTACAGAAAGTTTTAAAACTGGTATCAAACGTCATTAACACACTACCATTTATTCCTAGAACATAAGAATATTAACCTATTCTTACAGTTAAAAAATGTTTCGAATGTTCTGCCTAGGTAGAATATCTCCGAAGAGCACTTACAAAATGGGCAGTCAGAGAAATTCAAAAATATCTTTTAGCTGAAGAGAAAAGTACCACAACATGTAGGAAAAAAGCTAGTGAACGTACGTCATGCAATAGATAAATCAATTCTATAGTGACAATAAAGACACATTATTATGAATCGTAACGTATGGGCGAGTGCAAATTAATCTGAATACAGCTAAATTCACATACGAAAAGTGTATTATTAAGAAACCAATTTTTTAGCTTACGTCGTAAGTGATCTCATAAAATACCAAGTTCATTATCGCATGTGATTTTATAAACAAATGCTACACATTTCAGAAAATATATGTCGCAAACTTGCATAGAATTTTGGTCGATAAACTAAGTGATAGGAAAAAGGTTTCAGACTCAAGAGTTATGTATGAGAAATACATGAAATTCGACATCTGTACGAGGAATTTGGTTAACCGGAGGTAAAGGTGTAAGTTTCTGGAGGCAAAATATGTTGATTGAACGATAATAAGTGTCAGAAAGATACAAATGAGAAATTAATGTCAAACACTTAAATATGAGCAAATATAAATTTATAAACACACGCATGCTTACGTGTGCATCATTGGGGTAACAAAAAAGTATCAGCTTCATATGTCGAAATCAAAAAATATTAAACAATAGAATTATCTATAAATCATTCGACAGAAATAGGAGATGATGATAAGGATGATGGTGAGATATATGTATATACATATATTTAGAGATAGGGAGACAGACAGACAGACTGACAGACAGACAGGCAAACAGATAGATAGACAGATAGACAGACAGACAGACAGATAGATAGATAGATAGATAGGATTAAAATTTGAAACATGAATCTGTTGTTGTTCGCTCTTTGACAGTTAGAATTTGTGGAACTGGCTTACCGACCGTCAACATATGGTTTAAAATGTATGACAAGTAGCCGGCGCTATTCATGTTAATTACCTTCAGTGTACGGATACGACGCTTGATATGGTTGCAGAAGCAAGCCATCAAGAGAAACTAACAAACCTGTTGTTTCATTTACTTTTTCTATTCGCCTAAGTTTCAGTTAGATAAATAGAATATATGCATCTTTGATTTGTTTACCACATTGAATAGGTGTGCTTTGCTGTGGTTTAAATGGTGTGACATGTATTTAACAGTTTTACAGCGAAGCTTCAGTAGAATTATCAAACTCTTCTATTTTTTTAAAATTGCTCTTTGTATTTATCATCACAGATAGAGAAATAAATATATACGCTGCTGCTTTGTTTACAGCGTTTAGCGTGTATATTTTTCACTTGTATAAATTCTCTTAGCGGTGCTTAACACTTTTCTAACTTTGTTACAGTCTTGGCTGCGTTTACAGCTTTCGTAATGATGTACTTTGTTAAGATCTTTAGTGTTCATCTTTGGTTTTCTGTTTGTTTTAACTCATGAAAGTGTTTTGCATTTTGATTTTTGAATTTGGAAGGGATACAAATGCAGCCTGAGGCGCTTCCAAGTTATATTGGTGATAAAAGGAAGATGTCTGTGTGACGGGTATCCAGAACAAAGTATATACTCACAGAAAAGCGTGGATTTGGAATTTTGAAGATGATGTTTTAGTTAGATAACCCGAGGTGTTTAAGATTGTTCTTGTGATGACAGACGGCAGATGTTTGCGTATTTGTGTAGTTAGAAAAAAATTATGTTCTCACCGAAAATCGTTGATTAACAACTCTTACGCTTATTTTAAAAGAAAAAAATTCAGTAGGACGCCTGGGTGGTAATTTTATTTCTCTTTCTTTTGTTGCTAACTCACTGGAGATACGAGAAACAAGTCTAGTCACAACAACAGCATTACTCTGCCGCGCAACCCCTTCCTCCCCTTCCTCCCCTCCTCCTCCTCCCCCTCTTCTTCTTCTTCTTCTTATAATAATAATAATAATTATTATTATTATTATTATTTATCCAACAACTATTTGTCTTCTATGTTTGGCAAGGAGATTAGCCCCTTTACCACAAGTTCAATTCTACACAGGTTGACTTAGCTCATCATTCCCTCGAAGTCGATAAATTAACTTACAAATCAAGTACTAAGATCGATAAAGTAGACTTACACATTTCCTTAAATTACCTGGCATTGAGACCACATTAGAAATTATTATCATTGTAGTAGTAGTAGTAGTAGTAGTAGTAGTAGTAGTAGTAGTAGTAGTAGTAGTAGTAGTAATAGTAGTAGTAGTAGTAGTAGTAGTAGTAGTAGCAGTAGCAGCATGATATAATTATACTCGGTTTAATGCTGCGTATGAAATATTGATGCAAAATTCGGAAAATAATATTTCAAACATTACTGAAAATTCTTGCAGCTATATTTTTTTTGTTATATACTTATCTCAGATCAGGAATTACAGACAATTACTGATATAGAACAATGTAAGCGAAATAACATTCAATATGTTTTATACTGAATGGTAACATGATGTAAAACACAGTTTTGATATATGGAATAAGAAAATACGTAACAAGGTATATATACGCGGCGGTAACGACAAGTTTCTGCCTTTCGGTGAAAGAAAATAGAGGAGGATCAGTTAATCATGATTTTACTCAACACAATTCTCTCTCAGATTCAGACACCTATTGCAGCAGGACTTCGGTTTTTCTTAACTCTGTTACAGAATATGGAAGTTTGGGCCTGCAGCCAGACATTTAATGACACCCGTAAGGACCAGTGACTTTCCAACACCCATTTCTAAATATAAATATGAATATATACACATCCGCATACATACATATACACAAATACGTACACACACACACACACACACACACACACACACACACACACACACACACATATATATATACATATATATATACACACATATATATATATATATATATGTATATATATATATATATATATATATATATATAATGGAGAAATTATTTAAAATGCATAAGTGGATGATGAATAGAGCACATACACAGTTTCATTTAACTATTATTATCCGTAGATTGCAGGAGTTAACAGTATTAACAAAATAGATGTAAAAAGAGATTTTATTTAGTACAACACGTTTCGACCCGTTCTGGGTCTCCTCGACTACATAAATAGTGAGACTATTTATTCTATTTATTCTACTGGGCCAATGAAATAGCAACAAAACATAATTATTTCAACTATGCGAGTATTTTGGCACTGGTACGTAATATCCGAAGCTTAAAGTATCGGAATAAAATAATTTGAGTTAGAATAGAAGCTGGTATATTTCAGAAGAAATGTCGGTTATGAATGATTAATAATCAAGGAGAAATATAATCATTCAAACCTTGCTATTTTTGTTTGTTTTAGATATTAGCACTGGTTATTGTTTTCACTTAATTTATTTACTCAGTAAACAAAGAAATCAACACATAATCACAGTTATATACAAATAAGGCCCAATAATACACATACCGCTTCATATACCCTCCTCTCAGGGTGGATTGCTTTGATAATTCCTGCTGTAATATTACAGAAGCATTCTCACCGGCTCAATGAGTTTCTCAGAGATGATTATACGAAATATTTCGATTTCAGTATTTTGGGATTGTAGTAACAAACTGGGATTAGAAATTCTGTAGCCAATGAATGCAAACACTTTCAGAGCTACTATTTTTGGTGAGATTTCTAACTCATGAATTCTTGGTTGGTTTTACATAATATTAGTTTGGATGGATGTGAAGGAGAAAACGACCAAACTAATATTGAATTGAATCATTCTATATTTTATTAACCTGCATCGTTTATATCCTGTACAACTAATTTAATGGAACAACATCCATGAAACGCAGATCATAATAGTTAAGTAGCGTCAGTAATAAAACAGGCTAGATAATATTATGAATGTAGTTTAAAATTATTGAAGTCCAAATAAGCTGTTTGGGGGAACCGGCAGGAACCGGCACTGCAATTAAATCCCTGTATTTGTTGTCAAAATTGACACAAGTATGTTAACAAAAAAGGTGAAAGAAGATGATAAACTACTTTTCTGAGCAGAGTGATAAAGGGTTCATTTGGAATTCCGAGCATCATCATTCCGAGGATGAATTCGCATAATTTTTATAAATTTAAGTCAAAATTTTCAGAACCTTCGGTTACGTTTTTTGGAGGAAGAACTAGCACATTTCTTCTGACAAACATAAGTAGTAAGCAAGTTCTGATCACGTTGGATCGAATGTCTTCATGGCGATACATTGCCTTTATTTGTGAAATACTGTTGTTTAGAATTTGATGAAGGAAGCGGTCTGTGTTTGAGGTGGTTGTGGTAGTGGTGGTGGTGGTGGTGGTGGTGGTGGTTTTGGTGGTGGGGAGGAGGAGGAACGCTTTGAACGTGATCTTGGCGTCAAGGCAGCAGCAGCCCGAAACAGTTTGGGAATCATGTCTTGAATCTCACTTCCGCTTTTCCCCGCAAATAACTTAAATAGCATAGAAACAATGTGTGTGTATTTTCATTTCACACACGCATACATTTATTATTAATATCTAAATTCGTTTCTATTATTGGGATTTACGATGTCGTTCATGAAACAATTATAGTCATACTTATTTAACATGAGGAAGTTTGGCAGTTTCAAGATTATTTCAATTGAATTGTATCATTTCAATAGAATAATTTGCTTATGTTAAAGGAAATTATTTGTAAACAAACAATTATTAATCATGGGTTCTATCTAGATGGAAGTCTGACTGGCATTACTTTTATGAATTGAATATATGCTTCAGGAAATTTACTCTGAATATGTTTCCAACACTTTCTTATAAGTAGCAGGTTTTTGCTTGTCATATTCATAGATCTAAATGTTATTCAATTATAGATATATCTGCAAATGTATATAAAAATTCAAATCTCTTTTTGATTTGAAATTTGTTTCATTTTGTATTCTCTTACTTTTTGTAGGGGTGAATACATAAATGTTGTTTTATTTCTGCATTTATATATCTGAGATTTTCTATGATAAACATCTGGTAACTTTAAGATTGATAATAAAATAGGAATAGGCTTTAATGTTTCAAATATACTACGTACCATCGGGTTACTGTTTTGACACACTGATAACAGAATAAGACGGATTTAGTACAAATTCCAATGAAGCCGAGATTAAGGAATACCGTCCAACATCATAAACATCAAGAAAAATTAGATAAAAATCTATGAATAAATGTTCTGCTTATGAATGAACATATCTTCTTGAAGACATATTAGTTAAGATAGTCTTAAAGAAATCAGTTGAAATGCGAACAAATATAATGATATGTGAGTACAGAAATCGATGACAGTATCTAATATATTTGAAACTTCATTGAATATAGTTTTGTGTCGAGTAAAATGTGTTGCATGAATGTCTGTATGTCCAAGTGACAGTTTATATGAGTGTTGTATATTAAATTTATTCTGCCTTCCATCACATATATATGGAGTACGTATCAGATACAGTTAATATTTAATAAAGTATTACACGCAGTGGCTTCAGTTCACAATAGCGATTTTTATAAAGAAATCATTATTCAGAATGGAAATTTTGCATTAAAAAAAGCCAAGTCTCAGAATAAGCTACTCAAATTACTATAAAAGTTATTTGGAATTGTGCTGTAAACTTACATAAAATAAGCATCACATATAGAAGATATAGTATGTTACTACAAGGTAGTACTATTTATATTCCTTTGCATCACTTAGACAAGAGAGGACACTATGAAGAAACAATATACATGAAATGTTTGTGATTTCATACATCACATGTTTAAAATCTAGTGATCTATGTACGTAACATTTCGAAAGTAGGAGAGATATATTAGGAAACTGGAAAAGTAAATTTTCGTGTTGGTAAATATAGAAGAAAGTTTATGTTAAATGTGTTTTGGAAACAAATATTTTAATTAAAATAATAAAGTAGAAGAAATACTTAAATATATTTACTGTATTATTAGCATCCAGTCATGGATGTTGTGTCAGTCCACATACTCATACAATTTGCATAGTTGATGAAGGCAAGGTGAAAAAGAAAATTATAAACGAACAAAGAAAATGAATAAGTAGAGATCGTGGTAAACAACTAATAAATTTTAATGAACCAACCTAACTGTTACGCTGTAAATACTTCCGTGACTAGTGGAACGCAGCGTTATGAGAGTAGGGGGATGGAATTTTAACTTTTAATTTAATGCAACTTTCACCTTGAAAGTATAGAGAACAGTTGTTATTGTGTTTGTTGGAGAGTTAGAAATGAAGACGAATAATAGAAATGTTAAAGAAGGCAGGGGTTATATGAGTGTCTAGGGTTTCCTGAAAAATTTGAAATAACCATGTCTGTTGTTACACATACAACTGCCTCTGTGAAATGATATTGAAATGAAAATTCATGAAGTTTATATAAGTGCGGTACGTTTCGCATTGGCCTTCATAGAAGGTCAGACAATGATAACCATTGTTCATCATCTCTTCAAGAGTCGATCATATTTGCTACATATTCTGTAGAACATTTTCTTACCTATTCTGTTTACATCGGCATGCTGCTTTTTATTGGAACACTCAACCAACAATGTGTATTTTCAAATTTGAGATGCTCTCTGGTTCGGGATCTCTGAAAGGGTTGGCTATGTTTCCTGTTGATAACGTAATGCATTCTGTAAGTTATAGAGTGGAGAGTATTACTGACGTGATGGAAGTTATTGTTTGTCCAGAAGTGAAAATAGGGGGAACAATTTGCATGAAAGTGATTTATGTTCTTAAGATCACAAACTAAATACTGTTTCACCGAAGAAAAAGGGGTTAATCGTTCTGTACCCCTCCTCAAAATATATACCGAACCAGTTTTGCTATTCATGTGGTGGTAAGTACTAGTTCTTATTATCATTCTAGTTTTTATATTATATGTTCATATGTGTCCAGCCTCATAAGCTAACTGTTGCTACAAGTACTGCGTAATGAGGCAGAGTTCGGGGATATGATTTTATTGAATCTCAGTAACTATGACGTCCATGCCTATCGACTTATGCTGAAGTGTTCATTTGCTTCTCTAGATTTAATCACACTGACAATCTATGCAAATACCGAGTTTATTTCTTTGTCTTTTTTTTTTTGTTATAGCAAACATCATGAGTGAGTTCTTTGACTTTTCATTATGTTGCCGACAATATTTCCTCGTTTGACTACAAATTATGAATAGTTAACCATTTCTAAGCTCATTATGACATTCGTGAGCACCTCCTGATTCTTGACTCTGGGAAAGATTTTTCTCATAGAGTCATCAGAAACTCAAATGCGTGTGATGTTAGTTCTCCTCCCCTCTGCAGATTTTATATTGCATTTACATTTCATAACCAAGTATGACGAGTTGACTTACCACTGGGATAAAAAACAGCAAACATCACCTATTAGTGATTATGCATTTATGTTATATATATATATATATATATTTGTGTGTGTATGTAGTTAGGTAGGTAGGTAGGTAGGTAGGTAGGTAGGTAGGTAGGTAGGTATATATGAATGTATATGCAGGACATAAAATGCGTTGTTTCATCATAGAACTTAGTATTAAGCACGTAGGTTCAATGCTGATTAGGTGAAAAGCCTATAATCGATATAGTGGACATCTTGTTTCGTAGATAAATGATTCTAGCAAAGCCGTGGCTTCAGTCCCGATTCTTTATCTTAAAAGGCTAGGGAAAAATTCAAATAACATAGGAAACAAAAGATATTCCAATAAACCCTCTTGAATTTTGTAAATTCACGAAATGTACAGCTTTTATTGTCCCCGATCAGTGTATATCTTTAGAAAGTGAACCTACAAAATTTGTTAAATCGGTGTATTTGAGGAACAACTTGATAAGACTTCTGTGATTACGTAGTTTGCGCTGGTAATTTGTTCACATCATGTTCTGCTTAATTAGAACAAGTATGAATGGAGGATTTAAAAGCTAGGTTTCTAAAATTGAAGATAATAGCCACTCAACTACCATATGATAATTCACGACTGTATGGAAGTCACATCCTTTGTAAATGCCACAGTCGAATAAATATCATTTAATAATTTAGGTATTCTACTACAAGTAGATTTCAAAATGGCTTCTGGAGATTCAAGAGTATTTGATTTTGCGAATTCAACTTTGTAACGTAACTAAGTTTCATGGAATATTACGTTTATATACGCAATTCTCTGTAATATTTAGGCTTAGGAGTGGTTGTGTGGTAAGTAGCTTGCTTACGAACCATATGGTTCCGGGTTCAGTCCCACTGCATGGCACCTTGGGCAAGTGTCTTCTGCTATAGCCTCGGGCCGACCAAAGCCTTGTGAGTGGATTTGATTGACGGAAACTGAAATAAGCCCGTCGTATATATGTACATATATATATATGTATGTGTATTTGCGTGTCTTTGTTTGTCCCTCTACCATCGCTTGACAAACGATGCTGGTGTGTTTACGTCCCCGTAACTTAGCAGTTCGGTAAAAAGAGACCGATAGAATAAGTACTAGGCTTACAAAGAATAAGTCCTGGCTTCGATTTGCTCGACTAAAGGCGGTGCTCTAGCATGGCCGCAGTCAAATGACTGAAACAAGTAAAGGAGTAAAAGAGTAAACATAGATAGTTGTGTGTGTGTGCGTGTGTCTATTGCTGTGTGTGGGGAGAGTCATTCACTTCTATTGCCTTATTATTAACACATTCACCGTTCAAGTTTCGACTCATTTATTTATTTATTTTTCCAAAATTTTCGTTGCGCATTGCAACCTTTTCAATAGTTGTTGACTGTGTCCGTTATCCGAGCAGCATTCTTTTTGTTTGTTTGTTTGGATGTGTGTACGTTTGTATTTATGTATTCTGCATATGTGTTTTTGTGTTCGTATTTGTTTTGTGTGTGTGTGTGTGTGTGTGTGTTTGCATGTGTGAGTGTGTGCATGTGTACCGCTGTCTCTTTGTGTGAGCACGTCTGTATGTGTCTGTGCATGGATTTTTGCAAACCCAGACGGAATAAAAATCCCATAGTAACTGTCGAAGAACTAGCAGAGAAGCTGTCGTTACTGTTTATTGTTCAGAGACTGAGAGATCAACCTATATGAAGGGTCACTCAATATATGTTTGTGTAGATGTGTTTGCGCACGACTTTTTTTTCCTTTTGGATGCGCCTATGTGCGCAATTAATATGAACTACCAATGTTTGGGTATATATATACAGAGGAACGGCATGTAAACAATCTACTAATAATGCAAGCAGGCTCTGATAAATGAACGTTCTTTTTCAATTGTTGACTTTTCGCTTGTAGGCAAACGTAAAACAGAAGAAATTTTTGTGCCTATTTTATCAATACAAAAAGTAACTTATGTTATCTCAAATATTCATCCACGTTATCTGAAGCATCGTGGACATTGCTCTAAAAGCACGCGCGCACACACGCACGCATATATACATATATACATGCATACCCCCCGTACACACACGTACGCACGCGCGCACACACGCATGTATATATTTGGTAGCACACTTTACAGGATATTTTCATCTAAATGCTCAATGCTCAGACTAACATCTCACTCTTTTAACCTTATTTTCTTACATATAATAGACTAGATTGTTACGAATATGAATCCTATATTATAAAAATATTCAGAGAAACAACTGATCATATTTCGAATGAATTTAATACGTAGGCTTCAGCCAGTTACGTAGGAAAATTTGCGTGGATACAAATCTCTTTCATTGTAATACAAGCAAAGTGTATTTGTAGAGCCAACTTTGCTCCCTATATGAAGAAGATTGAATAAGTCGCTGATCGCTAAATAATAAATTTATTTGTGGGGATCAAATTATCCATATTGTATCAAGGAAATTAATGTTACAGCAATATTCTTCTATGATTCTTCCATATAACATTACCTTTCTCGCCGAAAAAAAAAACAATCGTCTTTTTTGTTATTTTAATGGAAGACGACCAATGTGATATTTTAAATTATTCTAAATACGGTGGTCACAGATCTAGAGAAATGCTATAATGTGTAAATGGAACTGAGATCAAGTTGTTCTTGCGTATGGTTATTGAATTTTAATCTACATGACAATCTCTCCTGTGTAGGATGCTTTTACTAAACAATAATGATTAGGTTTCTCTTTGCTTCGCTTAAAATAAGGGTGCACGTTATTATACATATGCTGTGAATATTAATAACCAAGAAAAACATTTGGATGAAGTAAAGTGTCGATTATAAGTCATAAAAAAGATATCTCAAATTGGAATTAAAATTTCCTTGGCTAAATCCTTCAGGGAATCTTATGAAGAATATTCAAATGCCTACGTAAGCGTTACATAATTGGTCTCCAGTTTAATAGCTTCTTTAGCCAGTTAATTAGAGATGGAAGTACGATGTGGTATTAAGGGATCAAAAACCTGTAAATCGTTTAAGATAACTGCGCAGCTGTAGAGTTCATAGGAAAAATAACATTTGCTTAACTTCCTAACCGATGCTCTTAAAATAGAAGAAATATATTTTCCAAAATTTCTTTAGCTTTGAAGATATTTGAGAGCTAATACCATTCAATGAGATATGAATATCATTAAATGTAATGCTGAATGAAGTAAATAAAGAAGGAATATATTGGTTCGTGGCCAACGTGTAGAAGAATCCAGGGAGAAATAGAGATGATTTCATCGCTTGCTTACATAAACATAACTTATGTAATCAACAACGGAGAGATTATTTGTAGCATGAACACTCTAAGAGTTATCAACAGCAAGTGCTTGCTAATGTCAACTTTTCACTTCTCTGACGTTGTATCCCTCACATTTATCATGTACAATTGAATGCTACTTAATTTCATTTTAGTTATTAATCTCTCACATTACAGGTTTTGAATAAACGGAAATAAATTTAAAGTTTGTAGGTAGGAAGTCACTTTATTGGAATAATAAAGACGGTATCCTTTTATGCAGGTTCTGAGAGAAAGATGTTGTGTCACGAAATGTTTACAACTTACACGTAACCTGGATATTTAGAACCTGACGTAAAATAAAGTCGGTGATCTGACACTTTAAGATATTACGAATTACAACTGTTGCTTTGGGTTACTACACTGTATTGTTGATATAAATTTGGCCTTGCATCACCTACAGAAGACATACAATAATATCCCGTCAACAATACTTACTCTGAGCGGACAATGTTTGTGTTCTTTCATATGTACGTATTATATGAATGAGTGCTAATATTTCTTATATGGAACTTGTATGTTGATTTATTTCATGTATAGCGGACACTTACTATTTGTTAAAGCTCGAAATGAATGTTATATTGTGTGAAATTTCTTTAGTAACCAAAACAGAAGTTTTATGAAATGCTGAATGGAATTTTCATGTAAATATTCTATTGTGAATATCATCATGCGCTGTTCGGAAGAATGTCATAAATGTGAAGCAGCTATTTGAGAAGTGCAAAGTCAATGGAGAGGCGTTAAAGTGGTAATGTCATTTGTTAGAAATAGCAGTCAAATATATTCCCTAACTCTTAAATCTCTCCTCAACATTGACCACAATAAGGACTCTGCTGACATACAAAATATATGAGCTGACATTCGTGGCATTGGTTCTAACGGAAAGCCCGTTGTATATCTAGTTGGTCATTGGCTAAAATATAGGAACATGTTTATATAAAAGAAGTCATTGTTTCTCTCTGTGTGTACATGTGTGTGTGTGCGTATATGTGTGTCTACAAACACACACACACACACACTCGTACGCACACTCGCCCACACGCGCGCACATGTATACGTGTGTTGTGTGTGTTTATATTCAGAAAGAGGTTTGTGTGTGCGTATGGATAACGATTAGGAGCTCCAATTGCCAAGGAATGTGCATCACTCAATAACAAGCATAATATTGACAAATATACGGCCCTTGCAGAAGTAAATTATAATCTCTGACGCGCTCAACTATTTGGACATCAGCAGATTATAAACGCAATGATAGTTGTACGTGTGTGTATGTGCGTGTATGCATACATATGTGTGTATATGTGTGTGCGCGTGTATGTGCGTACGCGTGAGTGCATGCGTGTGTGTGTGCGCGCGTGTGCGTGTAAGCGGGCGTATGTGTGAGTATGTGTGTGTGTTTTTGTAAGTGCGTGTATATATGTGTGTATGCGTGCGTGCGTGTATCATTTAAAATTCGTTCTGATAGAAACAATATAACATAGACTGCGCTTTGTTAATACGTTTAACATTTGCTTTTCTTGAAATCTATCCCTTGAAGCGTTCCTTAAACCCCTTACCTCGACAACGCCTAATTTGTAACATCTGCTAGTCTCTGATAGGTCTTTCAAAAATTGGATTAAAGTTGATTTACACAAATGTATATAACATTACCAGCCGAAAGAAATTTTCTACTAAATCATTAGCAGATTGCAATTAGTAAATTGATACAACTGCTAAGACTGTTAAACCTGCTTACTATGTAGTATGTAATAATACGCGAAGAAAAGGAGAAAAAGGCTATTAAATCCATGTTTTTACGTACATGACCAGCAGCTAAATATCAATAATATGGATAGTTTAAAATATAATTATACATTTACCTCAAACAGTTATTGTAATCTGAAAGTATTTATTGAAATTTATTCATATGTGATTCTTTGAATATCAGTTATATTAATTAAAGTCTCAACTTAATTAAATTAAATATAATTGATTTCATAGTTGCTATAAAAGTATCTTAATAAAAATTGATACTGGTATCGATATTAGAGAATGGAATAAAATGGCGATCACCGTATGCTTTTAGTTGATTGAGGCGGAAGGAGAATAAACGATTTGCGACTGATACACGAAAGCGCCACACGTCGCATTTGTAGATATAAGTAGATGCATTTTGGACATTATTCAAATACAGCACTCGAAGATTTTGTTGTAACGAATGAAGAGAATGATATAAATTAGAATCGAAATTAAGTTCAAATCTATATATATATATATATATATATATATATATATATATATATATATATAAAGATAGATAGATAGATAGATAGATAGATAGATAGATAGATAGATAGAGAGATAGAGATGTGTGTGTGTGTGTGTGTGTGTTTGTGTATACATACATACATGCATACATGTGGAGGGGCAATGACCCAGTAATTAGAGCAGCGGTCTCGTGATCGTAGGATCGCAGTTTCGATTCCCAGAGTGGGTGTTGTGATTGTTTATTGAGCGAAAACACCAATAGTTGCATGAGCCTCCGGCAGGGGTTGGTGATGAACCCTGCTTTACTCTTCCACCACAACTTTCTCTCACTCTTTCTTCGAGTTTCTGTTGTACCTGTATTTCAAAGGGCCAGCCTTTCCACATACTGTGTCACGCTGAATCTCCTCGAGAAATACCTTTAGATACGAGTGTCTGTAGAGTGCTCAACAGCTCGCACATTAATTTCAACTGGAGCACAAATCTCCATAATTGACAGAGAGCCAGTTATATATATATATATATATATCTATATATATATAAATACATACAGTAACACGCAAAATTTACAACAGCCAAAAATCGAAGTTTACATATATTGCGCTAACGCGTTAATTTTTTTTTTTTTTTACAAGAATCTTCACACTGTTTCTTGCAACTTCAAGGCTCTTTGTACCAAATGTTGGGATATAAAAAAAAAATGAAATTCAGCATTCCTTCTACTCCATTGAAGAATGAATTGTGGCTCTTCCCGGTATTGTATTATAGTCTGCCGTATCAAATATAACATTGAAAAATACTTATTGCATTATCTTCAAATATTGAATGACAATATCCACCTGCATGAAAAGAGATGCAGCCAGAATTTAATGAATAACCAATATTGTCCAAACTACTTTGTCTGGTTTCGTCTACGTACACACACTTAATTTCTCCCTCTCTCTTATCCAAGTCAGCACGAATTTTTGACAATGATGTGAAAATGTATGTGTTTCCTATCATGTTGATTTCTATTTGGATTTCTGTGGGGTGGAGAGTGAAACTGTGACCATCGTTTATTCTTCCATAGCTGTCCCCACCACTACAGTTTTCTTTTCACTAGTCAAACAATTTTCTATTTTCTGAAATACGCACATTAATTTGACTTTGAAAATTTAAACAGCAAAGTTTCGCAAATAATTCCCGTCTCCAGGTTACATTAATCTTACTCCCACACCGACATGTGATCAAATTGTAGAACAAAAATTACAGCCTCCCCTCTTCCAATGAAGTCTCACATTAAGAGTCCTTAATGAAATCATATTAATAATTTGATGCTTGGTACTCTGCAAATGAAGTCATTGAGGGGAAAACAAAACTTGACGGTCCTAGCTGCAACACCTTTCATCATTTGCCGGTTGTTGCAGGGATTAACTTAAGCGCGAAAAACACCAACCGTAGCTCGGTAGATGAAGAAATATTTACATCAATGTGTCAGTTAAAACATACACACCCACACAAACACACACGCACATATATATAACAACATGTAAAATAATGGAGAATACCACATCTTGTATTGATGATTACAGCATACAAGACCGACGATTTTTCTATTGTGCCAACAAATTTAGACATAGAAGAACAGTGCAAAATACAAGTCATTCAAATATGTCCGAATATTTAAGTTAACACAATGATATCAAGGTAACCCAAAATAACTTAAATTTAAAGTGAAGCAAACGACGTCTAAGAAGAAATATAAGAATCTAAGTAAAGCTAGCTTAGTATTTAATCTTATAATGTAGATAACGAAAGAAAATGATAAATATAGTGACAATAAAAAAAAATATTGTGAATAATAGTAGTAATGAAACTGAAGCCTTTGTTTGTGAGGTTGTTGCAACCGGTAGGCTCAGAGATACTGGTCTGACTCCACCCTGTCGTTATCCAGCAATGGACATGGCGTAGATGGAACAAGCAAGTCAATACTGTGGTCATGGAGTGTTACTATCTCAGCAACTCTTTGTAGTGTCTTGCGTAGCATGTGAGCTGTTCCTCTCAGGGCTAGTTTTTGGAGAGTATGTTGTGTTGAGGATCTAGGCATAGCTTCTACGTTTTTGCCCATATGATTTATCATTTGTTCGTAAGGAACAAATCCAGCTTCACAGGATATCACTAGAGCTGTTGAGTAGATAAGGTAACCTAGATTGTTGATATCGAGTGTATCTTTCGATGTCGTCATTGTTATTTCTAAAGATCTGCTATATTTATTTATCCTTTCATAAAGCTCTTTATATAAATTTTTGTAGCCTTTGGGAGACTGTTATGCTGGTCCATATTTATCCAGCGTGATGTTTAGTTCTTTTACTTTCGATATTTCTTCAGTCGGTTCGTCTCCGTCCTCGGTGATACCTAGTCTTTTATGCCGTGCGTTATTTTGTGTGTTGTTGTTTTGTGCTTCAGTATTTACCTGTCTGTGTGTGTTGTTGATTTGCTCGTTTGCCTTATGTATTTCCGGGTTGGGTAGCTGTGTAGAAATTCTACTTTGGTTTAGCCATTTATTTACTGCGTCCAGTGTTATTTCTATCCTGTTCCTTTTCCTTCCTTTCTTTTATGGTGTCTTATGCATTTTCGGGGATATAATGCATGATATACTGTTTTTACCTTATTCAGCACATTGTTTTGAGCTATGAGTTATTATTATTATCATTATTATTATTATTATTATTATTATTATTATTATTAATGGTGGTGCAGTGTTTGCTGTAGTAGTAACAACTTGTAGCATAAACACAAGTTTTGTATTAGTTCATATTTAATTTAAAATTTGCACGTGGAAGAGCGAAGGAAATACAAATATTAATGATGTTAGTTCTGTGTTGCCAACATCGACGCCAGCTGAGAAGACAAGTAGCCTTTAGTAGTAACAGTTGTCATTGTAACATTCTTTCTCTTACATTATACAATCTTCGAAACATTACAAGCATTTTTCATTGTGATGCAATATTTGAGTTTTCATATTTTTTGGCTTTCACAATAAACGTAAGAAGCGGAGATTCTGTTGGCAGGGAAAAAAGGAATCAGTACTTTTACTTATAAAATATCGTAAAAAGAATGCAATGAAATGCTTCGATAGGTATTCATTCAACCCGCTAGACATGGAAGGCAGGTAATCTACCTACATTAGTATTTCTAAAAAGAAAATAGGAAAATAAAAAACACCGCACGGATTTAATAATGTAATACTGCTGATACAGGAAATAAGTGGATGATCACCTATTGAATTATTATGAATATCATTGGGCCTGGTCTATCAGAGTCGACCTATAGTTAAAGAACAGTCAGAACTACGAGGAAAGCAGCAATAGTAGCATAAAACCAACTGCAACATCAACAGCAAACGCAACAGCAATAGCATCATCAGTATTGTCATTTCCGTTGAGGTGTAAAGTAAAATAATAATCTATTGGATGAGTTGGTAAGATTGAATATCTCAGTATTCTGTATCCTTGTTCCTTTACCCGGCAGAACATAACCTTTTCATTAGAGAGTAAATTGATTGAATGAAACTGAGTAAATTAATATCATTTATTTTATTGAACGAAAGCACGGAATGCAAATTCGGCTCATTGAAAGCGGAACACACACTAAGCAATTCGTTTTGGGAACAACTGGAATGATGCATTACTAGAGAAAACTTTACATTTGGAGAATCTACGTAGACATCAATGAAGTAGCCTTGATTTCTTTTTCACCACGAATTTTCATGGTTCAGACGCATTATAAACTTCATGTTTATCTCTATGGCATTAATGGAGTAAACGAAGCAGCTCATTTCTCTCGGCTCTACAGAAGTAATCTTTCTTCCTCTACTTCATCTATTTGCCGCTCTTACGATACCAAGATATCTCATTAACTTACGAAGAAATTGTGGAAATCGTGTCTGTAACCAAATCTGTTGTTCTCTTTCTCGGATCTGATATAAATGAAGTTCTCTAATTTAACACATGCATGAAGCGGACAATGTAAATTAAGCTAGATAATAAGATATCGCATGAGCGTTCCGGTAGGTGTGTATAACAAGCAATATATGGATATAGGTGACAAAATTGCGGGAAATGCGAAACACCGTGACTGATATCAACTGGCGAATGGCTAAAGCATTCAAGCTTGAATGCAATTAGAACGACAAATCGTAAGAGAAGTTACATATTTCATATTTACTCTGAATTCTTTATAGAGAAACATCTTATATAATGACGTGCACATACTGAAGTTCATAGGCATTGAAAGTACACGTCCCTGCACAGAGAAAGACGCACTCTTTGCTACTTAAGGTAACACATGCACCACGCTGATATAGAATTATATGTACACATACATGCGCATATATATATATATATATATATATATATATACGCAGAGAAACATACATACACACATGGATACATACATACATACATACAAAACAACCGTACACAATCATTCATAGGTGAGTGGGAATGTTAATATATGTGTTTATTGTGCATACATCTGTTCGCTTCTTATCGTGTATGCGTGTGTGTCCGCGTACGCCAGCGCAGCGAGTATTTCAGTGAGTGTGTGTATCTTTGTGTAGATGCACGTATGCATTTACATATATACGATAAATGACTAAATATTAATCAGCGAGTCTGACGTTATAAAGAAGGTTAGAGTAGAATACATATTTGGGTCAATGGAGCAGTGTGGTTCCATTAAGTCTTGATTCTATTAAGTGCAAGCGTGCATCCAATTGTGTTATGTCACTTGAAAAATCTAATCAAAATTAGTGTAAATTTCTATATTAACAGTATTCGAAACGATTTTATATTCGGCATCATAGAATTCACCGACATATATATAAGAGTATGTGCATTAAGAACATTCCGGAAAGTGTCAATTGAAAGGTACACACACACGCACGCACACACACACACACACACACACATACACACACACACACACACACACACATATATATATATATGCATATATATATATATATATATATATATATATATATATATATATATATATATATCTATATATATATATACATATATATACATCCATATAAAATATATATGCATATAGTCTCCATATTTATATATGTACACATCTGTCTATGTATCAATCTATCTATCTCTATCTATCAATATATATATATATATATATATATATATATATATATACTTGCAAATTTTACCTGCAAGGCAAATGTTCGCATGGGGAAGACGCCAAAACTGCCGGTTTACCCACCCGATACACCGCCAAAACTACAAAGGTTTAAAGGATAAAAACTTCCCTGAGGAAACACGACAGATGTCCCCAAGGAGAAAATTCAAGGACGTGCGCTCTTCAGAAATCTTACGCAACGCAGCAGCTGAGCAAGAGTCTTTTTTGTGCATGGCGCAAAAGATTATGCAGCAGCTGACGTGGCTACGCCAAGGACAGACGAGGAACCTTGCCCCCCCACTGCGCAAGACCACCACAACCAACAGACATGGGATGGCCTCCCCTAACGCCTGCACAGGCATCACGCCAATATTTTTACTAAATATTGGGGGCCTGTTGCATAATAATAATAAAAGCAAAATTTCTTTCCTGAGAGACCTTGCTGCATGCAATCAAGCCCTATGCATAGCACTCGTGGAAACTCACCTCAACCCTGATATAGAGGATGCAGAAGTACACGTACCAAAATATGTCATACTGCGAACAGACAGTGCGAACAGACAGAAGGGAAAGGAGCCATGGTGGAGATGCTGTATACATCCGTGACGACCTCACACCCCAGGTCTTACTGTCATACTCAAATTCGGTATGCGACACCCTAGTTGTATACATAAGACAACATAATATAGTCATATGCAATGCATAATGCCCACCGGATGCTCCAAACCACATAGGCAAATTTGAAGATTGCCTCACTAGAATTAAAGAAATCCTCATGAAACTGGAACACCATGTGACCATATTTCTTATGGGTGATTTCAACTTCCCCAACATCAAATGGCGCAAAGGTCTCATACTGTCAGGAATGACTTATCGCAAGCAAGCACATGTGGAATGCCTGCTCAACCTCACCAATGTCCTATTCATGGAGCAAACTGTTCTCAGACCAACTAGAGCGAATAACATTCTAGATCTCTGCTTCACGAACAATACGGACATCATTCATGATGTGAAAGTGACGCCGACATTAGTTTCGGATCACAACATAATAGAGCTGTCTATGTTTGGGCCAAAAGAAACCAGAGACATACAGCTTAAAGGAAGCGCCCAAAATCTCTCCAATCTGAACATCCAAAAAGCGGACTGGAAATCGATTCAGAAAGAGATCCTCAGAGAGGATTGGCCAAAATGTCTCTCCAACCAGACATTGACATGAAACTAGAATGTTTCATGTCTACTGTGCAAGCCATAAGCCAGAAATATGTCCCAGAGCACAAGGCCAAAACAAATAGGAACAAGATTCCAAGGGAGAGGAAGATTCTCATGAGACGACGGACAAAAGTTGCAAATCGACTCAACCAGCATCCCAAGAATGGTCAAAGGTCCCGCCTAAAAACGACACTGATGGAGATCGAAAAAAGGCTGCAACAATCCTATGTGAAGGAGAGAGTAGACAAAGAAGCCTGGGTTATAAAAAAACATTAAGTCAAACCCAAAGGCCTTCCTTCATTACGCAAAAGAAACAGCCTCAGTACGCTGCAAGATTGGACCCCTCTTCGAAAAGGATGGCTCCCTCACAGACAGTCCAACTAGGATCAGTGAGGTACTGAATGAGCAATTCAAAAGTGTCTTCACCACTCCATTGGAACACAGACAAGTGAACAAACCAGTGGACGTTTTTGCTACCTCCCCTATAACCAGTGAGGCAGTTACGATGGAATACATCAACATTAGCGAAGAAGATGTACTACTAGCTATACATGAAGTGGACACAAACTCAACTGCTGGCCCTGATGGTTTCCCAGCAATCCTCCTTAAATCGTGTAAGCATGCCCTGGCAAAACCCCTCCAGATCCTCTTCCAGAGCTTTCTCGCAAACGGAAGACTGCCAAGCAAGCTGAAGGAGGGAATAATATGCCTAATCCATAAAGGGGGAAGCAGAGCAGATGCCAAAAACTATAGGCCTATCTCTCTAACTTCACACATCAGCAAAGTCATGGAAAGGATAATCAGAGGAAAACTAATCGCATTCCTTGAAGAAAATAAATTGCTGAGTGATACCCAATATGGCTTTCGACCAGGTAGGAGCTGCCTGACCCAGCTCTTACAACATTACGACTGGGTGTTGAGGCAATTACTCAACAACTCAAATGTGGACGTAATATACCTTGATTTTGCAAAAGCTTTTGACAAAGTGGATCATGGTGTGATATGCCACAAACTGCGTGATCTTGGCATAGCTGGAAAACTTGGAGAGTGGTTACATGACTTTCTGAAAGATAGAAGTCAGGCAGTAGTGGCTAATGGAGCCACCCCTATGAAAACACAAATAATGAGCGGTGTTCCACAGGGCAGTCTTGGGACCATTGCTTTTTATAGTCGCTCTCTCAGATATGCCTTCAAGTGCCCGGATAGCCACTCTTGCAAGCTACGCAGACGATACAAAAGTCTCGCAGAAAATACAGAACTCCAGTGATGTTGCACACCTGCAGCAGGTATTGGACTCAGTTTACAGATGGGCTGAGGACAATAATATGCAGTTTAATGCTGAACAATTCCAAGCCCTGCGCTACCAACGTCCAAAACTGAATATGAAACTTACAGAGTACACTGATCCACAGGGAACTTCAATCCCAGAGCCTAAATCAGTGAGAGACCTGGGTATCGACATGAGTGATGATACCTCTTTCCAAGTGCACATTACCAGAATGGCAACAAAGTGCAGACGATTGGCTGGATGGATCCTGAGAACATTCAGAACCAGAGATAAGGAAACCATGATGATCCTCTGGAAGACATTCGTCCTCAGTCGCCTGGATTACTGCTCACAGCTGTGGTCAGCCACCAGTCTGAAATTAACAGCAGACCTTGAAGCAATCCAGAGGAGATTCACAAAGAAGATTGTCTCTTTGCAACTGCTCAGCTACTGGGAAAGGCTGAAACAGCTAAGACTGTACTCACTGGAGAGAAGGCGGGAGAGGTATGCGGTAATATACATCTGGAAGATCCTGGAAGGAATTGTGCCAAATTTTGGCATTGAAAGCTACACCAATGCCAGAACGGGACGACACTGCATAGTGCCAAGGATCCCAGCAATGCCATCGCGCTTCAGGACCAGTTACTGCAACAGCTTGGGATTCAGAGGCCCACAGCTTTTTAATATTCTCCCAAAGAGCCTGAGGAATCTGCACAAAGTAGATGTAGGAGTTTTTAAATCAAAGCTGGACCTCTTCCTATCGAGAGTCCCAGATGAACCTACCTCGCGGCAGGAGGTGCAAATGAGGGTTGCTAAATCAAACTCAATTCTTCACCAAGTGCCACATATTGTAAGAGGCTCTCTGTAATAACAGTGTAGCAACATGGTGGTGCATCAGCATGGCCGCAGCTCTAAGCTGAAACTTAAATATATATATATATATATATATATATATATATATATATATATATATATATATATTAATATTAAATGACATAAATCAGTAGCTATTAAGTTGTCATCTTCATAAGTTAAGAGCTGCTACATTCATTCGGAATCATGCGCCCAGGAATGAATGTCAGGATGACATATAATAACTTTAATACAGCTGTTACATGAGCACTTCGTTTACTAAGAAAACATTTAAATGTATAGCTGCAGGTATAGAATTATGCATATATAAACATTAAGATGCTGATACATACGTACAAACCCACACATATATACTTTCAGTTTAATATTATTTTTTTTAAAACAAGCATTTATATATAATGCGTAGCTGTGTGGTAAGTAGTTTGCTTCACAACCGCTTGGTTCCAGGTTTATTTCCATTATGTTGCTCCTCTAAGGAATATCTTCTAATACAGGTCCGGACCAACCAAGAGCTTGTGAGTGGATTTGATAGATGGAAATTGTATGTGTGTGTGTGTGTGTGTTTGCCTACCACCAACGCTTGACAACTGTTTTCGGTGTGTTTACATAGCAGTGAAACAGCACTTCAGTTAATATGACAGTTAAAATAAATACCACGCTTAAAATATAAGCATTGAGTTCGATCCATTCCACTTAAAACATCTTCAAGGTGGAACTACAACATAGCCGTAGTCTATTGGCTGAAATAAGTAAAAGATATATATATATATATACATATATTGGGATATAGACGATATATCCAGAGTTAAAGACCGTCTGATTTCGAGGAATAAAGAATTTGGGGTTTGGCCTGCACTTGTGATGGGATGGTGTTTACAAATATGCGTATACAGAACGAAAGCGAGCTGCTAAAATACGAAAGCGTGGCAGGAAATCAAGTGAGCGGGGAACAAAATAATCAGTAGCAATGAGAACGGAAGGGAAAGATAGAAAAGATGGGAAACAAGAAATTTAAGAAAAGATAGAATGGTTTCAGAGAGTTAAGAGGACGTACGTAGATGGTGGATAGGGTTAGCATATTCTGTGCGTTAAAAGTCAAGTAATGTAAAACGAAATGTAACATGAAAGTGATTACTGGAAAAGGACAAAAAAACATGGAAAACCTGTCAGAATGAAAGACAGAAATATAGAGAGATCGTAAGTAAGTGAGAGAGTAACAGAAAGGAGTGAGATTAATATGCACGCAAATATTAGATTATATTGGAGTAGGTATAAGTATATATGAAAAAATAATATATGTAACTTTATCAATTGAATAACTGGCATTATGGTGATATACATTATATGAGGATGGATGGATATTTAAACGAATGTGTCGCGGGAAATACATAATATAGAATAAAGTAAAATTAAAATAAATTCAAAACCAGAAAATGAAAATACAATGAAATGGAAAAAAAATCAAAATGAGGAAATACATGCATTTCTATGATTTATCATTTAATGGAGAGAAACAAATTTGTATGTGTATAGTGTACTAAAGCTAATAACGAAACAAATGTACCCTAGCCTGGTATCTTAAATTCTACATATAACACATCATAAATCATGTTGGCGAAATTCTGGCTTAGGCACCCCATAAAACACATCATTTATATATTTTTTATTGTTTAAAATTTTCAGAAAACATTTGCGAATGAGTGTTCTACACACACAAATTCATACGATTATGAAAAAAAGAATTTAAAAAAAATTAACCCCACCTCCATCATCACAAACCCGCGAATCATAAAATTTTCAATCGTTTTTAACTTTGAAAAAAAGTCAGAATGTGAAATACGTGCCGTTTTTATTTTTGTAACTAAATCCCAACAGTAGACCTCCCTTGCGTGCACCATCATTATATCAAATGTGCTTATGGGGAGAAAAATATTGAAATACATTAATATATATCATAGCGACAAAAAAAAAAGGAGGATGGTTTCAGTTGATCGAGATGTACTAAAAAGAACAGCTAAATCAGTAGTAGTAGTAGTAGTAGTAGTAGTAGTAGTAGTAGTAGTAGTAGTAGTAATACTATTAATACTATTCTTATTTAGGACGCGAGCTGGCAGAAACGTGTATATATATATATATTACACATTATTTTTTATGAATTTATCTAAAACTTGTGACAGCGGTATTCTTAGCATAGGTTGATATAGGAATGAACTTACCCTTAAACGTCAAAGAATTTTTCACTGTTATTGCTTTGCCTTCGATAAGTAGATTAAGTAAAGAAAAAAAGATAACCATAAAGATTATACTCTTTTGTTAATTGCATCATACCTGGTCTTTGACGTAAGATAATGGACGATTCATGTAGATATCGTCACTGTCGTGTATTTGACTAATGTTAAATAAGCCGTTTGGTTTCTTTTGCGAATCGATAATGTTACAATTATAATGTAATGAAATTGTTAACCTCTTGCAACGCCAATAGTGGCTATTTGCAATCAAAGCGAGTCATGAATCTCACGTAAAAATAGCATTCAGAATTTTGTCGTATAAAGTCATCATGCATTTCGGTAATATATTATATAACATGTTTGATAATAGAAAACAAAAATTTACCCACAATTTCTAATTGTATCTAAATTGAAGCTAGATCTAACGATATTTTCTCAGTCGTGGATTTCAATCTGAAGTATTAAAACACGACAAATAACTTCCCTACATTGTGAAATGTGCACTTTCATGGAAGAAGACACGTGTAGTAAAGAGTTACCTTCGATGACTTACATGTTTTGAGATATAACTTTGATTCTTTCAGGGGTCAAAGAAATAGGTACTAGTTGGGCACTGAGGTCTTTGCAATCGACTAAACCTGCCTCCAAATTTCAGTTCTTGTACCTGCAGTAGAATGGATATATGTACATATATGTATATGCGTATATATGTGTAAGATGTACATATAATATTTGTTTTCAAGACAAAAAGACCCATCAGTAATTCAATCGTTTAAATCCTCTCTCAAATCATTAGCGAAAAGTGAGAGCGTTCTATAGCTTTGACAAAACCAAGAGTAATGATGTTCACCACAATAATTACAGAAAACAACAGCAGAAACGAAAAGGAATAAAGACTCGAATGTCATATATTTTTTGCTTTTCGGCATCTTTATCTCTTGATCACAACAACACAACAAACAAATTTGACAAAATTTACATTTCAACAGCAATAATGAAACTCAAGCGACGAAAGAAACTGCTTACAAAAACAGACAGTAATCCCTTCATAGCAAACGTTTCTGCACCGTTTTATTTACTGTTCTACGAAAAGACTCCTTAAAGATTCTCATTTTTCTACGGGGAAGCTTGATTGAAGATTGCTGGACATCCATCAGACAGTTTCTGCAATATAATGCATTGCAATATAATGCACTGCAATATAATGCACTGCAATATAATGCACTGCAATATAATGCACTGCAATATAATGCACTGCAATATAAGCCACAACTTATCACAAAAAATGAATCTTACTCTTGGTTAACTCTCCCTCATGCATCACCCAAATGGTATGATATACATATAATTTATCCACACCCCTTCATTTTATATTTCCTATTGCTACACAACAAATAAGGTTAGGCCCACATTATTTTGGTAGCGTAACATCAGATTTCAATATATTTCGGAATACACCCACCCAAATTCACATATACACATCCCTGTGCGTAAATATCCATGTATGCACTTCATTCCTTAAAGTAATTCCAGCCGAAGACACGCGACGTATTTACTTCTAAAATACATCATTGATGTAAAACTGATTCAAAATAGATATCTTATGAATGCCTGTGCTCAGTGTGGAACACCGCTTGTATACCGAGTGAATTGTTTACTGACTTCCAATAAATATCAAATCTAAGTACTTCAACCAAATGCTATCTTATATCTTTCACACGCTTACACATGCGCAGGAATATGTGTATTTGCGTGTTTATGCTTACCTACGCGGGAAGTGTGTATATGTGCCTATATGTATCCGCTCAAAATTATTTATACATTGATATTTCTATATGAATATCTGTGTTGATGTATATGTACACACACACACACACACACACACACACACACACACACACACACACACACACACACATTTACAGAATAACTTTAAGATTGCAAGCAACTGTAACATAACTTTTCAGGTTGATTGTAAAATCTAGAAATATGTTAATTATCTGTTCACGTTCACAACGTCTGAATAAACAATAACGCAGTCTTTTAAAATTTATAGTTAATTTCAAGATATTTCCCTGATGATTTTCTCCATGTCCGACTCTGTCTGTTTTATATGAGTTATAAATTTCAATCAGGTTTGGCGAACAGTCTCTGATTAGAAATTTGTCTGGCTCTAATAAGTAAGGAGGGAAAACGATTCAAATGCTGTACTAAAAGCTATAAAGAAAATACATAAATGTGTACTTGCACCTGATTATAAGAATAATAATAGCAGCAGTGCATCAATGTTATATCGTACGAATAAATGAATGAATTTATCAATGAACGCGTGAGGATACAGTTCAGATAACAATATATCTCTTAACACACACCCGAAATATTCCCCTTTTTACTTGTAATGAAAAAAATATCTTATTTGTTTTGGGAAAGTACGTGACTTGGCATCAGCACCTTGTTAAAATTGAAATTATGTATTCAGTTTGTGCTTGTATAAATAAAGTAACTAACAACAAACAATATTCGACTGATAATTGTGTTTGGCTTCTGTGAGTTGTAAAATACATACAAGATTTATTTTAAGCAACCAGTTCGTTTGGACCACTACACATTGCAAATTGAAAAGACGTGTACATTTCAAGTGTTTTCAATACTTTGTTAAATAGTAAAAATATGAGTATTTGGAAAGCATGTACAATCAACGAGACCCGTACCACTCCATTAATCTGAAAGTACGGGTGAAAATGTTGATGGGTCGTATACACAACTACCAAATCTTTTAAGTATAAATAATCGTAAGCAGCTAACACGATGTGACAACAGTGAAAATTGCAATTATCAAAGTCAGTATATTTTTGATGTAGGTTCTGTTAGTTTAAATTGATTTTCTCAACATTTACTGCGTTAAACTAAAAGATAAAGTTTTGTGACCAGTGTGTTAGCATGAATTTCGGCATACATGCATGCGTGTATGTGTGTGGAAATACAATGGCAGATGAAAAAAGAAATCGGTAGAATGCAGGATAACAAGTGTTGTAAGATATCCTATCAGCGTCACACTTTGATGGATAAAGGTATTTACACATTTTAGATATTAATATTTCAAAAGAAGGCAACAAAGTGGCAGTTCGTTAGCACGATGGATAACATGCTTTGCAGGAGACCGTCAGTCTTTGCGTTCTAAGTTCAAATTCCACCGTGATCGAGTTACTAGTTCATCGTTTCGGATTCGATAAAATAAATACCAGTTGAACATAAACTGAGAACGTAAAAGCAGACGAAATACCGCTGAGCATTTCAGCTGGCGTGCTAACGTTTCTGCCAGCTCAGCGCCGTGCTAACGTTTCTGCCAGCTCAGCGCCGTGCTAAGGATCTGCACATTGAAATACAAATGATGTGGCATCTTAAAGCGAGAACTATTCCTGTTATCGTGGGTGCTCTAACTATGATAAGAAAGGGCTCTCAAGAACATAATATCTCAGAAGAAACTGGGATACGTTTCAGAGTAATCCCAAAGATTGCGCTAACATGTATTGCCCACATCCTTAGGAAAATCCTATCAGTTTAAACGTCTGTGTTGTCTTTCATGAAAACATTTCGCTACTGCTCCTGCCGCTTCCCCTCCTCAGGCATCAGTCAAACATAATATCTCTCATCCTTCACTTGCCCTAGGGCGTTGGGTGTGTCTCGGCAAGGGATTGTAACAAACATGCAAATCAAAAGTAAATAGCAGTAGTAGTAGTAGTAGAGGTAGTATGACTACGTATAATGTGCCAATAGTTGTTGGTGCTCAGAGTACAGGGTGGAGAGCAATTAAATTAAATACTGGTTGGAAAACATTGGCATAAGAAGCTTGTCAAGAACGATGTATCTTAGTTCATGGTAATCAGCAGCTGGTACATAAATGACATTTCCCAAAAGAAGCCTGACATGTTAGATACAATGATACTAACATTTGTTACATGTTAATACAGTTTGCGAACCAGGGAATGCCAGAGGGCAAAGTCTGCCTTGATAAATATTGAGGGTATAGCATAGAGTATGGCATTGATGATTATGAAACCAGAGATTTTGCGGAACAATAGATTGTTATATCGTGAGATGAGTCCAGAGAAACATAAATAAAGTTATCCTTGCTAATCATTTGTTTGTTTATGAACAGGGAATTTAAATTCCTCGTAATTCCTTGCAATTCGAACCCAATACCTAAAATGATATAATGACATTTTATCCGACAATAATAGTAACAGTGAGTTCAATCAGAATAAATGGGAACAGAAAAGGTGGACATAGAATGTAAGTAGAGAAATTGAACAAAAGACGAGTACGAAATGGCAAGAGATGGTGTAAACTGAGCCGAAGAAAAAATTCAGAAAAGTAACAGGAGAAAATGTAGGAAACAAATTGAAGTTGAAAGAAAATTAGGACCAGCTGTTAATAATGCTGTTGGGTAAGTTGCTATTGCTGCTCGTGCTTGTGTTTCTGGTAATGATGGTAATGGTTTTGATGAGCATGATGCTGATTGACGAGAAGGATGAAGAAGAAAAAGAGAAGGAAGAGGAATGGATGACGATGATAACAACAATTATGATGATGGAAATACAAGAAAAAACAATTGTTATTGCATTTTTATAGAGAGAAGCACAGTTTTTGTGATAAAAAAAATTAAAACATGTTGTTAACTATGTTTTAGAAAGATAAAAATGAAACTAATTCAAATTTCTAAAGAACAACGCGCGGAGATTTTTTGGATACAATCCTTTGTGTGTGTTCGTTGGTGGTTCTAATAGTTGTAATAATGGTACTGGTCACCATTGCAGCGGTATGGTAGCGTCTATCTACGGCGATGCTTGTGGGGGAAATTTTGATGACGGTACGTTTAGTGGTGAGCGTGTTAGTGAAAATTGTGGTGGCAGGGGTAGTAATGTTGTTACAGCAAAGAAGTTGGTAGCCGTCGTTGTGGTGGAGGATGCAGAGACTATAAAGAAAGTAACATACTTGTTTCTTGTCTCTTTTATCGAAAGAATTGTAATATTGATAATAAGACAGGCTCGCACATCTTGGCGACTCAAATATTACATATATTTCTTTGTTTTTGCTTCCTTTCCGTTATATTCGGATATGCGCAATAAAATTACCAAACAATACCGAACCAATGGCTTTCTATTCATCAATCTAGTGTAAGAAGAATTGTGTGGTATAGATAGAAAGATAGATAAATTAGTTTGAAGAAAAGACAAATAAATAGGCGAACAAATAATGGATAGCTAGCTCGCTAGATACAGAGATTTTAAGCCAAATGATATTGATATTGGAATTGAAAGGATTTTAATTCAATGATACGCGGCATTTGTTTACATACATAGGATGTGGAACAATAGACAATTATAGTATTATACCTATGTAAATTAATATGCTTTCACTTCCTCTTTTGCCATTGATTAAGTATCTAATCCGATCTGCATAAAAGAGACATAGATTTAGATGTTATTGTTTAATCGATGTACTCACGTTCTTTTATTTTCTTTTGAATATTTTCATTGTCTTACGCCGAGCCAAGTCGATGTCTTGAACAAAATATCGAGTTATAAAGAAGGAAGAACGTGTTATTGTATATTAACTATAGTGTTGGAGCCAGATATCCTTTATCTGTTACATTTGATATGAAAATACATTAATAACTGAATTTTCTTCAAACTAAAATATTTCATATATTTTTATGTATTTATGATGAGGATGAGGTGGAAGGAGAAAATGAGTAAGACGAGAAGAATAGTTGAATGTGAGGAATAATTTTGAATAATAATGATGATGATGTTGTTGATGATGATGATAACATCAACAACAACAACAATATTAATAAATGAGAAAATAGTAACAATTATTAGTGCCATTTGTTAAAGTTTAAATCAAATTTTTAATTGTTTACTTGATGCACAATTGAAATTCCTAGCCCTCTTCAGAAAAGATAAATGAAGAAATTCAAATCCGACACCTTGACAGATATACGACTAAAAAAGACTTCCTACTTAATTTCAATGCTGTCCTCACCAATTTCGTCCAAACGGATGGTGGGTGCACTACCCATTGTACCCATGCTACATTACAATCCCATGGAATGATTGAAGGAGAAAGAAACCGAAGAGATTTCAGGAAGCACAAACTGAAACTTTCTCCTTTTTATGTAATGAAGTCAGTTCCAACAAGATATTTGGAAACTTTTATCTTGTCTACGTATCACCACAAACTTTGCTTTCTTTAAACTTTTACTTTAAATAAAGCAGAACTCCTTTCTCCATTACACTTGTAAATACAAAATAATTTATCAAAATGCTAATTCGATCAACATTCAAGTATGCTGATAAAATGCACTTGAAAATGTTGTTTACGAAATAAAAGAGCATCGGAAATCTCATATTCTTATCTATTGTGTTAGTATGAAGTTTTTCGACTGGTCTAAGTTAAATATTTTCTGTGAGTGATGACACATTTATTTTTGTTCACATGCAAATACCAATGAAGAGGTTTCGTAACGCACACCGAGTATTGTTTCCTAATATGCTTCATTTACCATGCTAATGATGCTGAAAAAACAACAAATTGACGATTCATATTACTTATAATCCCTAAATTTTAAAATGACACGCATTTTAAAGTAAAGGATAATCTGTCATTCACTTAATCACAGAGTAGCTATATAATTTCAAAGAAAGCAAGGAAATTTTGGCCATCCAAATTATTATTATTATTATTATTATTATTATTATTATTATTATTATTAGTAGTAGTAGTAGTAGTAGTAGTAGTAGTAGTAGTAGTAGTAGTAGTAGTAGTAGTAGTAGCGATACACGTTAATATTTCGCGGAATTAGTTGTAATTCCTGAAAACTTTATCCCAAAAGCCTGAAAGCATAGCCTGAGTTGTGTCTGTCTCAAAGGAGAGTCACTCATCGGCTATACATGGAGAAGTGAAGGAAATTGCTATACGATGATTACTGAATGCACTTATATATATATATATATATATGCATATCCACACATACACACACATATATATGTGAATGAATATATATCCTGATATAGATAGATAGATAGATAGATAGATAGATAGATAGATAGTTGTTCTCACCTAAAACCGCAGTGATGTGAACCCCACGTCACGAGACAATCTCTCACTTTCAGTTTTGAAAAAATCTCTCTTTCTCTTTCACTCCTGCCTTCTGACACCCTCCTCTCTCTCTCTCTCTCTCTCTCTCTCTCTCTCTCTCTCTCTCTCTCTCTCTTTATAAACGTGTTGAAAATTAATTAATCATTGAAAAGCATAAATCACCTATATACGTGGAAATTGGTATATTATTTACAGCGAAGAAAAAATCCCTTTTATAGAAATCTTGTTTTAAAATTAGAACAAGGACGAATGAATATATGGAAAAAGCAATTAATAAACAGTAAAAGGTGCCTTACTATAAAGAAGGAAGTGTTTCATATGGGGAATTAATTGGAAGACATAGAATGATAGTGAAAATAGGGCGTGAAGAAAACGGTGAAAAGAGAAAGAATACAAGTAGGGAAGTCAGTTAAATAAAAACATACTAAAAGTTGCAGGAGATGGGAGTGATACAAAATATGCAATGGGAATTAAAGAATCAGAAACGTAAAGGTATTACTAGAGTAGGGTACGACTGAAGCAACTAACAGAAGACGGCATATAGCCATAGAAAAAACAAGCCGATCAAAATAAATGGAACGAAACTGAATTTCGCAATATATAAGAACATGGGAAAAAAAAACATGTGGATAAGTATTATTTCAATTTAGCAATCCCATTTAATCAAGGAACGAGAAATGTGTTTTAAAAGAATATAGAGCTATGATAAAATTAAATAATATTTTGTAATAGACTTCTATGCAAACTACATATTACATGAGAAAGTTTCATATCAAAACATGGAAACAGAAAACTAAAATACTAATAAAATTATGTAAAGATTATATGCCGCAGTCGATCGAGTATAAATCCAGTTCAGGGTAAAAGAAATCAAATATTCCGATTCAAAATTATGGGAAAATCACTAAAACATGTGATTTTGAAAGAACGTATTATGTATATTTATAGGACCATGTATTCTGTCGGTAAATTTATACATATTAAAACTCAAGGAAAAAACTTCTCATCTATCAAAATAAATAACACTATGGCTATAAGAACTCTCAACGCACACGAATATAGACTTCACAACGAATTTTTACTTCTCTGCTCATTGATAATTACAAATATTTTACGTGATATAAGGACTAGAAAACTACTTAATATTACTATAATTTTCCTTATCAATGGGTACGAAAGCGATAACATTTTCAGTGCATAGAATGCATCTAGGTCTTGGATCACCACCTGTCACCCGGAATGTAAAACTGAAGCAAAATCTCCAGCAAATAGCGAAAATATTTAGAACAATCTTGCTTAGATTTATACGTATGAATTTAAAAAGCAAAAGGAAATAAATATTGATTTAGTTAACGTAACCTGAGGATGAGGGCTTATACTTAAATTTCATGTTGCAATATCCTACCGTTCATTACTATTTATGTGGAGACGTTTTAAAGTGTACCCAAATTTTTCTTTGTACTGTAAGAATGTCCTACCCACCACACGTCATGAATTGTTTCGTTGTCCTTTGAAGAGTTGCTTTTGAATTCTATCATTATTCATTCGTAAAATGTAACCACATCACCTCCGCTGAATGTTTTAATGCCAAGCATATTAGACATAACAAAATATCACCGTTTCGCACTGTATCATCCCATTTTGCTTTGCATATGTTATTTTCCTGCCGGGTCAAATGCTGACTTAACTAACCATTTCTGGACTCATGTTACTCAAAGTAACGTAAGTTCGACACGTGTGTGTGTGTGTGTGTGTGTGTGTGTGTGTGTGTATGTGTGTGTTTGTGTGCATGTATGTATGTATGTATGTATGTATGTGTGTATGTATGTTCTTATGTATACGTGTGCGAGTGTGACCGTTTATTTCTCTTACATATGTTTGTCTTTACACCAAATGTATGTGTACATTTCCTCATTGCAGCATTTCTTTTGAGCACAAATTAATAGCAAAATGGAGCTCCGAAAATACATTCAATTAGAAAATATAGCGGTGGTAAAATTTTAAACATGCTCTCACCTCAACGCTCCTAGTTTTCGGAATAAAGGACATAGGGACACTTTTTTTTAAGACGTTTTCGCAGTTTTATGTTTCTTTGAGGAAAATTACTGGATGTTCTTCACTCGCAGGCAAGCTTGCGTATACACATACATCGATTGGTACACATTCAAACTACTTAGGTATTAGAAAATGTACATGCTAATATGAAAGCTGTGGATGGTATACTATTATCATGAATCTGCTCAATGTCATTTGCTCTCAAAGTAAACAGCAACAAACATATGCATTTCAATCTAAAGAATAAACCTGTACGCTGAAGATTTTAAGATTTTCTAATTTTGTACCAATTAGCATGCTATACTCCTCTATTAATTCTCTTAATACAATGCAAAATTATTCATTACATAATCCTCTATATAAAATACGGGCTCCCTCATACCGCCAATATAAACATTAGCAAATAAAAGAATACTGTCCCCTACAGTTATGCGAACTTTATTGATCAAAACTGAAATGAAGTTACTTATCTTTGCGATAGAAATCAGAAAATGAATCTGTTACCAGAATGAAACTTAATAAGGTTGTGGTGTGTTTTTGTGAGAAAGCAGCATGACCACTGCATTTGGACGTGTCTTTCCGGACTAAGATCCTAATGCATTTAATTGCAAATATACGGATATATTCTGCTTTATACGAGTAATTTTCTGCTATAATTATACAAACTCACGTTCTCCTGTGAGAAATCTACTCACAATAGAAAAACTTTTGCTATCGCAAGTGGAAATCGTATTATCGACGACACCCCATAAAATGCCACACAATGTACTGATCAGAATGCCTTCTATTATATTCTAACTAGCAAGAGAACGATTTAGTTACGCGGCTTAAGTTTTCTCTGTAAGCAGGAAGCCATAAATACATTTGGTAGATTTTATAACAGTATACAATTGACTATGTGGCACTAACAGAAGAATGTCGATTGTTAAATTCAGATTTATGTATGAAAAATTACAAACTGCATTTGGCCTATCGGGGAACGTTTAACCGTATGCTGCTTATTTTAATCGTTACATTCAAGCCACCTAAATAGATATTCGATATAGTGTAAAATACTGTAAGATAGCATTATTTTCATAATACTATCGTTCACTTTTTCGAAGTTTGTTTATACTATTCTTAAATCGACTAAAATACACGATTCTCTTCACATTATTTGCAAACTGAACTCGTTAGAAACAAAATGATAATATGTTAATATGAGTTCTCACTAGCCATCACAGCATATTTGACTATAACTCAAATCTCATATGATATTAGAACATTAAACGTTACTTGATTCACGGATGTCTTAAATATTTTAAGATGCACTGTAAAATATATCTCTCTGTAGGCAACTAATTTTAGCCTCATTCAGAAGAGTGATGAAATGGGTTTCACCTCAGCTTTTATCTCCTGGTGAGAATAAAAATTGCAATCGACTTGAATAATTTGTATTTTGCTTGAAGCTTCATCACAGAAAGAATACCAAATATCTGTCCACTGGGTACTCAGCAGGTGGTAGCTAATTGTATTGTATGAAGGTTATAATTCTGCTAATCTAGTTAGTGAAATATGCATAGTTGTGAATACGCTAACACAGCGGATTAAATAATCCATAGGGTAGGATAGTATAAAGGGAAGAATAACGGTTCTACCTTCCTGCAAGGAGGAAAATGATGTGGTCATACCACGGGATTTGTAAGACACAGTCATCTAGAATATTCTTTCATGTGTCTGTTCCAGGAAATTACATGAAAATAAGAACAAACTCATAAATAAGAAAGAAAAAAATAACAATAAAAATAAAAATAACGGACTATAACGGACTATAAAAATTAAAATAATGGACTATAATCGTCTGTAGAATATGACGTAGGCGCTTATATGCAGACATAAACATCTCTATGTTTATATCTCGATCTATCTATCTATCTATCTACCTATCTATGGCTTTGTGGGGAGTATAGGCGTGTGTTTTCCATATAATTGTACACATTCTACAAGAAACGGAAGCATCTTGAATGTTTTTTTTGTATGTGACATTACCAATTATTCAAACTATTGGAGAAAGGCAGCAATATTGACTTATATGAGCAAAATTATCTGAAACGTTTCGTAGAATAACTAGTGATCGAGATTCGATTTTTGTCTGCAGAAATGTCAGAGGTAGAGCACCTCAGACATTTAACGCTTCATATGCAAATGCACGTGACATATTCGTATGTTCAACATCGTGTAAGTAGAATATACAAATGCAAAAAAGGATTCGTATTATTTATGCAGTTTTGATGTGGAATAACTGAATCAATTTCTTTCTATGTTCACAAATGACTTTCTTCAATTATGGAGTTATTCAGCTTACCTTCAGAGAGAAATAGCTAATCACGTCATAAGACCATAATGAATATACACGTTTGAATTTACTCATTGCTCTTGGAATTGATAAGAGTTGGGGAAGCAGATAAGAAAATATAGCACCTGCAGACAGAGCTGTTCTTCGTGCAGAAGACATTTACTTAAATAACTTTCTACAATCACATTTTCTTTTAAAGATTCAACGTCGTTCGCAATTGATCTTAAAATTATATATATATGCATTTAATATATATATATATATATATATATATATATATGTATGTGTGTGTGTGTGTGTGTGTGTGTGTGTGTGTGTGTGTGTGTGTGTGTGTGTGTGTGTGTGTGTGTGTGTGTGTGTGTGTGTGTGTGTGTGTGTGTGTGTGTGTGTATTGTAATTATATATTATTATTATAAAAGATAATATATACTTAGTGATTATGAAAATATATGTGGTCGCACTTCTCTGTAATTTATAGGCTCTTGGGTTTGTTTACAAATACGACACAGACACAGACACACACACATATATATATATACATATATATATATATATATGCGTACATAGATACGTATATATATATATATATATATATATATATATATGCGTACATAGATACGTATATATATATATATATATATATATATATATATATATATATATATACATACACATATATACATATATGCTTTTATTCTTTAATTCTTATATTTGTTTCAGTCATTTGTGTATGGTCATGCTGTAGTACATCCTTAAAATTTCTATACTTATTTTCGTAAGAAAATATTCTTTTATCCATGTTGTGTTACCATATATATATATATATATATATATATATATATATTCTGATTTGTAATTTTCAAATGAAACTATATCTTTCCTGTTAGTGTTCATGTATATATATATATATATATATATATATATATATATATAATATATATATATATATATATATAATATATATATATATATATATATAATATATATATATATATATATATAGGAAGAGAGACATATGCATATATGTACATATACATACATGCATACATACACACACAAATGCGTTTCTATCCTAAATTAATGCTGTAACTTCGATTGCCGGTTCATTTTTCACCCCTTGCAATTTGAGCTCAGAGTCCGTGTTACGACAGTTCCGATTCTCCTGTTACTTAGAGATCACTGTAGATTTGATCAATGCTTGAATTTCTTTTCGTTATTGGGTCAATGATGACGTAGTGATTAACTACATTGTTTACAGTTGTAGAGTTTAGCATTCTTAAAGAAGGAGTAGTCTAATGTTTATTATATTTTGAATATGTCTGTATAGTTAAAAACCGGTGTTTACTTTTCTTCTATCTCAATAAACAAATTTGACTTCTCATGGTCGTGTTTCCAAAGTTTATAAATACGATATTATAGCTCTCTGTCAGGTTTTATTTCAAATTTGGATATTCGTTTCTTAGTCAATATACTTTGCAGTTTTGTTCATTAGTGTATGCTCTGGTTCATATTACATTATGTCTACACAAAATTAACATCGTAGAATTGTCTGTTGTTCTGATGCTTTGAGTATTGGATTTAGTTTTTCTTTCATCAGTAATATCATCAGTGTAGAATTTATGAACTTATGCAACGTTCGTATCTTCCACTATTCGGAATATTCCAGAATGAAAATGTTCTTGTTAGTGTTGTTCGTTCAAATATAGTTTATTCGGTTTTTTAAAGGAAAGTGCAATAGGAAATACTTCCGAATATTTCCGTATGTGGTGAATTATATTCCCTTGGTCATATTTGTACTACTGTTTCAACCCTTTTACATAAATTTTGAATGCTGTTATTGATGTAATTTTTTTCTCAATCTATTTTCTCCCTTCATTCTGTGTTTTGTGGTAAATACAAGAAATTTCTGGAGTGTTTCGTTTATGTTTGAAAGTTTGATATTGATTTTTTTCAGTTCCTTGATTATTTTCTCGTTTAAGTTTTCGTCTGCTTTTATCTGACTTGGAAGATTTGTCGAATGGTGGTTCCTAGTAAAATGCTTAAAAACATGCGTACAGCTCACGTTCCATAGGAAAAATGAGAAGAAAAGGTTGAAAATGCGCGAAATTTTTCTTCATGTTTTTTTAATAAAACAGGTTTTATTTTCTAAAATACGAGGTAAATTTGTCATACATTTATATACATATGGAAACAAAAATACAATTTTTTTCACACGACCAAAATATTTCATATAGCATTTCAACATAACAGTCTTTGTATATGTTTTCACTAGAAGAGTTTTACACACGCAACACAAGCAATGAAAAGAATGTCATATATTCTTGAAATACTCTCGAATGCAAAAACATTTACTAGATAATTTTAGAGCATGCCGTACCGCAAAGGCGTTCCACAATAGAAGAAAAATCCTTTTGTACGGAGAAAATTCATATTGTAAAAACGGAGACCCTTTTCACTGTCATTCATCTTAAAGTTCAAAATATGTTTATCGATGCGTTTTAATACTATGTATTTATGAGGAGAAGGAAGGGATTCCTCAAAGAAAGAGTGATATTAAATAAATATCTGCGAGAAATATAAAATAACAGCTTTATATACACACACTCGCACATGTGTATGCATGTATGTGATTGTGTGTGTGTGTGCGTATGTGTGAGTGTGTCAATGATATATATACGAGATATGTGTGTATATTCTTTTATTGTTTAAGTGATTCAGTAATTTGATTGCGGCCATGCTAGAGCACCGCCTTTAGTCGAACAAATCGATCCCATGACTTATTGTTTGTGAGCCTAGTACTTATTCTATTAGTCTCTTTTCCCCGAACCGCTGAATTGCGGTGACGTAAACACACCAACATTGGTTGTCAAGCGATGGTGGGGGAACAAACAAAGATATACAAACGTATACATTTACCTATATATACATACATACACACATACATACATATATATATATATACGACGGACTTCCTTCTGTTTCCATCTATCAAATTCACTCAGAAGGGTTTGGTCGGCCCAAGGCTATAGTAGAAGTCACCTGGCAAAGGTGCCACGCAGTGGAACTAAGCCCGGAACCATTTGGTTAGTAAGCAAGCTACGTAACATAAAGCCGCTCCTGCGCTTATATATATATATATATATATATATATATATATATATATATTGCTAGAAATATGATTTAAAAAAACGACTTGGTAGCTTAATAATTTGACGAGACCGAGAAATCTACGTACTGTAGTGAGACAAACTCACAAGTGAGGAAACAGATATATCCATATCACGTGTTTTTGAGCTCTGATACGTGACATCTCAGTTCTCGTCAGAGGCTCTTATTGCGCCTAGGGTTAAGCATAATACGTCTCGTCAATTCAAAGAAACCCCATTGAAAGCGTGTGCTATTTCAAAACGGTAGAGGTGTATTATATGAATAATGTAGGAGGCCCATTAGCAATTAAAACATAGAGACCAGTTCATTAACTAGGGTAAAAAATAGTAGCAACATTCCTAGAAACAAGAGTTAAAATAAGATAACGAAAGTGAGGGAGCGAACGATACGTACTGTATTGAGACAAGCTCACTAGTGAAGAAGCTGATATATGTATATCGCATGACTTCGACCTCAGATGTATTGCATCTCAGTTCTCCTCAGTGGATGTTACTGCACCTAGGGTTAAGCATAACTCACCTCGTCAACTCAGAAAGAAATACTTACTGGTATTACGTCTGCCGTTACGTTCTGAGTTCAAATTCCACCGAGGTCGACTTGACCTTTCATCCTTTCGGAGTCGATAAATTAAGTACTAGTTACGCACTGGGTCGATGTAATCGACTTAATCCCTTTGTCTGTCCTTGTTTGTTCCCTCTATGTTTAGCCGCATGTGGGCAATAAAGAAATAAGAAATGTTAGCACGCAAGGCAAAATGCTTAGCGGTATTTCTTCCGTCTTTACGTAGTGAGCTCAAATTCTGCCGAGGTCGACTTTGCCTTTCGTCCTTTCGGGGATGAAATTCAGTACCACTTGCGTACTGGGGTCAATCTAATCGACTGGCCCCCTCCTCCGAAATTTCGGGCCTCTTGTCTAGAGTAAAAAAATACCTATATCTCAAAAATAAAAGAGATTTTATGGAAATGAAGTAGAGTTTCTTCGGAAATCCAGAAATCCTAACAACTATTCATTTCTACCGCCATCATCGTAGGAAGCACTCTCTGGAAAAACATCAATTAAAGTGCAACAAGAATAATTACCACAATGCCTACATGAATAAAGTGAAACACCTGAGAAGATATTAAATCGCAATAACACAAATGCAAAAGCACAAACAGATTATCTCATTAAATGTGGCCACCTGTTACGCGTGAAACAATTGATATTAACTTATAATACCTGTCTTGAAATTCAGAAATTCAATGTGGTCCAATTAAAATTCAAATCGTCTTTCACTAAAATATTTGAATAAAAGACACAAAATGTGGAATGGTACTTGATATTGCCATAACTGATTACATAAAAGAATTAAACGAAAACCAGGATTGCTAATTTATGGGAATGTGTATAGTGTAAAGTTGTGCTTTTGATGTAGTCTTTATATGCGTCTGTACTTCGCTGTTTCTTAAAACCTCTCTTGGTCATATTTAGCAAGTTTCGTAATGATGCAAACACTGTTAGTGCGACTGCTTCTCTTCCTGTTCCTACACTCTTACTAATGATATTTATGAATGTGATGATAATAGTGATGGGAGAGGTTGGTTTTGATGATGATGGTGGTGACGCAATGATGATGATGTCATTGATGAGTTGAAATTGCATCATTAATAAGACAGCTATGGCTGATAGTAGCCGTGCATATAATAATGATGCAGGTGGCTAACGATTCTTTTCTACCCTAGGCACAAGCCCCGAAATTTTGGGGGAGTTTCCAGTCGATTATATCGATCCAAGTACGCAACTGGTACTTAGTTTATCAACTTCGAAAGGAAAAGTCGACCTCGGCGGAATTTAAACTCAGACCGTAAAGGCAGACGAAGTATCGTTAAGCATTTCGCCCGGCGGGCTAACGATTCTGCCAGCTCGCTGTCCTCATTATTTAAGAACAAGTATAATATTAATATTCAGACGTCAAACTGGAAGAATCGTAACCGCGCTGGTAAAATGCTTAGCGACAATTCGTCTGTCTTAACGCTTTGAGTTCAAATTCTGCCGACGACAAATTTCTCCTTCATCCCTCTGGAGTCGACAAAATGAATTCCAGTTCGACACTGTAGTCGATGTAATTACCTTAACGGATACACTACTTCGAAATTGCTGGCCTTGTGTCAAATTTTAAAACTTTATTATTAGACATCATTATATCTAATGTTTCATCACCATCACTACTACAGCCATTATCATCATCATCTTTGGAATTGTCGTCTTCATCGTCGTAATCATCATCATCATCATCATCACCATTATTATCTCAGTTGTTGTGGATGCTCTACTGCTACCGTTGTTGTTGTTGTTATTATTTTATTATTATTTATTATTATTATTATCATCATTACCTATATCAAAACTTAATGATCTCCATATTGCTAGTACTGCAATGACCTTATCACACGTGAGTGATAATAATTAGGCGGAAAATAAAAAAAAAATCTTAATTCTTTACATGCAATTTTTAAAAGGATTTATTGATAATAATTATATACATTTGAGTAAAATATTAAACATCATAAAACGAGTCTGTTCTTTATATCAGCGTATACATTGCATTTAGAAAATAGGTTGATGACCGTTATTGCAATATGAACTATGGTAAAACACAATTCATTCGTTAACGGAAATGTGACTATAAATTTAGAGAAGTCACATTTATGATGCATTCGGCAGTTCATTGTATTTATTTGAAGACCTAAGTACGCAAGAATGCTACACGTTTGTTTCATTGTGGTAGATTTTTTCTTTTGTGATGTCTATATCGTAAAAGTCGTTGTCATACTCAGTTATCAGTGCCACAGATGTATACATACACATCTGTTCGATCGTTTTCTCACGAGAGAAATTCCAGTAATGTTGATATATGGGTTTCAAATTTTCGCGCCAGGCTGGTAACTTCAGGGGAGGGAGTATGTCGATTAATTACAACTCTGTACTGAACGGGCATATATTTTATTGACCCGGAAACGAAGTAAGGTGATATCGAACTTGGATGAATTTGAACTCAGAGCATAAAGACTGACAGAATAGTGTTCAGCATTCTGCTCGGCGTTCTTACAATTGTGCCATCTCACCGCCTTGTGAAATATATATTATATATATCATATATATACATGAATGACTGACTACCATAATTATCAGTGTCTGGGAACATAAGACACGTGAATTTGTTGACACAATTGTAATCCATGGTATATATGTTATATCATAAAAAAAAAAAAAACATTTCACTTAATGCTTAGTTCTAATTAAAAACGGACGACGAGAACTCAATAGATTTTCTGTTTGCGTTCGAAACCCAAATTTCCTGGCGAGAAATTCTTCTTTATACAACTTTTTATAACCGCTGATCGTCGAGTACTTCCTGTGGTAAAACACATGGATTTCTAATTCATCTTTGTTTACTATGTATTTATATCTATATCAATCTAATCTCTCTCTCTCTCCCTCACTCTCTCTGTCTCTCTCATGGTCTCTCTCTTTCTCTCCCCCTCTCTCTCTCTATATATATATAGAGAGAGAGAGTGAGAGAGAAAGTGAGAAAGAGAGAGAGACGTATGTATACTCGTAGTATATATATATATATATATATATATATATATATATATATATTCTCTTACACGTCTACTTGTTTCAGTCATTTGACTGAGGCCATGCTGGAGCACCGCCTTATTAGTGCAGCTAATCGACCCCAGGGCTTATTCTTTGTAAGCGTAGTATTTATCCGATCAGTCTCTTTTGCCGAAACGCTAAGTTACAGGGATGTAAGCACACCACCATCGGTTGTCAAGCGATGGTGGGGGGACAAACAGACACACAAACATATGCAAGCACACACACACACACACACACACACACACACACACAAATAATCTGCATATTCTCCCTCGATTTCATCGTACAAATTAGACGTTTTTGTTTCCCTTTTTTGTTAGACATGTTCTGGTTTCCGGAATAGGGAGTAATAAAAATGAAATATTTCTTTAAAAGAATTCCCGAGTAGTATTACACTTTAATTGTTTATACTCAGAAGTATTCCACATCGTGGAATACATATATTTCTTGGTGGTGTTGTTATGGACCTCGTCAGACTGCTGTAGACAGTCGATCGATATGAATGAAACGATATAATAGCAGTCAGCTTGTATGTTGATCAGCGAAGTGTATTATCTTATTATTGAGCGTATATCTTGAACTGAAATGTTCAGAAATCATATCTAGTTATGTTATCGCCTATTGCAAGAATTAAAAACGCTTGATTTTTTTTTTTTACGATTTCCTTCGATAACTCTCCGGTATTCTTCAAGTCACCAATTTCATTCATGAGCCGAATATTGCAGCAATTCCGAAGATAATGTTTTTTTCAATCAATATGATTAAAAGAATAACGGGTAATTTTTAACAAGGCTGAGAATTGTGTTATTCATAGTATGTGCAAATAGATTACATAAGAGCGTTCTCCCGTTGAGCCTGTGTGTGTAAACATGTATTTATATCTATATCAATCTAATCTCTCTCTCTCTCCCTCACTCTCTCTGTCTCTCTCATGGTCTCTCTCTTTCTCTCCCCCTCTCTCTCTCTATATATATATAGAGAGAGAGAGTGAGAGAGAAAGTGAGAAAGAGAGAGAGACGTATGTATACTCGTAGTATATATATATATATATATATATATATATATATATATATTCTCTTACACGTTTACTTGTTTCAGTCATTTGACTGAGGCCATGCTGGAGCACCGCCTTATTAGTGCAGCTAATCGACCCCAGGGCTTATTCTTTGTAAGCGTAGTATTTATCCGATCAGTCTCTTTTGCCGAAACGCTAAGTTACAGGGATGTAAGCACACCACCATCGGTTGTCAAGCGATGGTGGGGGGACAAACAGACACACAAACATATGCAAACACACACACACACACACACACACACACACACACACACACAAATATACATATACATATACATATATATATATACATACATAAAAGCAACAGTAACATCCACCCCTAGGGGTCAGCCACACTTAAGTGGCAATATACTTCACTTTATATATATATATATATATGTATATATATATATATATATATAAATATGTATGTATATTTGTATATGTTTGTATATATATATATATATATATATATATAAAACAAATAGTAAATGAGTATATGCATATATACGTACAGGTATGTGCATACCGACATCCACCTGTATGTATAGGTGCATATCGGGTACAAGACATTGCAAACAAAACGACCCTCCATGTTTGTTTTCGTTTGGGTTCCTAGTGTGTCTCCACTGTCCTGTTTTTCTTCCCAATTTTATTTTGGAATTTATGGGAGCAACTGTCTTTGAAGATTCAGTGAATGCTCGAAATGAGGAGTAGATAGAAAGCCGTTAACTGATGAAGGTTCGTTCTCTGTGTTTACTTTTCCATTTTTTCTCTCATTGTTTGCGTATTTAACCCGTTTGTTTTTGCATTTCATGTTGTTTATGCACTTGCTGACGTCCTGCACTCGTAAATGCATTTATACACACACACACACCACACACACACACACACACATATATATATATATATGCACACACACGCGCATATATATATATATATATATATATATATATATATATATATATCCATGCCCTTATTCTTGTATATATATATATATATATATATATATATATATATATATATATATATTCTACATGTTTACACACACAGGCTCAACGGGAGAACGCTCTTATGTAATCTATTTGCACATACTATGAATAACACAATTCTCAGCCTTGTTAAAAATTACCCGTTATTCTTTTAATCATATTGATTGAAAAAACATTATCTTCGGAATTGCTGCAATATTCGGCTCATGAATGAAATTGGTGACTTGAAGAATACCGGAGAGTTATCGAAGGAAATCGTAAAAAAAAAAAATCAAGCGTTTTTAATTCTTGCAATAGGCGATAACATAACTAGATATGATTTCTGAACATTTCAGTTCAAGATATACGCTCAATAATAAGATAATACACTTCGCTGATCAACATACAAGCTGACTGCTATTATATCGTTTCATTCATATCGATCGACTGTCTACAGCAGTCTGACGAGGTCCATAACAACACCACCAAGAAATATATGTATTCCACGATGTGGAATACTTCTGAGTATAAACAATTAAAGTGTAATACTACTCGGGAATTCTTTTAAAGAAATATTTCATTTTTATTACTCCCTATTCCGGAAACCAGAACATGTCTAACAAAAAAGGGAAACAAAAACGTCTAATTTGTACGATGAAATCGAGGGAGAATATGCAGATTATGTCCAATTCATTTAGGCAAATTAACGCCTGTTAACACACTCTTTAGCAATCACAAATTAACACCCTTGAGATAGAAATGAATTAAAGAAAAGCAAAATAATTATAAAAAACTGCCCCGGTGGATTTGCAAATAGCAAATATTCTTGCTGATCATCAGAGTAGAATCAGTTGAATGTCCTTGCTTATCACATTCAAACAGACGAATAATTAAACTCCCCTCAAAGAAAGAATGAAAAAATAAAAGAGAACCTACGTTTACAGACTGTAAGAGAACATTTCATTAAGAATTACATTAAAAAACGTACTAACACTCTCAGTGAAAAATTCCTCTATGAGAAGAGTGTAGCTGAAAGAAAGATTATCAAGACATTTAATGGAAACTAATCGGCAATTTACAGAGACATGAGAGGGCAATCAATAAATGTTACTGATGCTGCTTCTCAGAAAGTTATAAATTTATTCCAGAGAAAAATACCAAGTGAGGTAGAGGAATTTCAGTCAGTGAGCAGAGTGATTAGAAGATACGAAAGAAATACTAGCGTTGCTGCTATATTAAATCAAAACATTAAACCATCAATTATTAGAACCTTGAGATTATTAATCAAACATTTTGGAAAGAAAAATAAAGGAAAATGACTTGATTCGAGAAGATTCCATAATAAATATCTTATGGGAATTTACTGACCAACTCTCACTGGAATATAAATATGTCAAGCGTAAGGAAATTGGCGGACGTACACTGATATCCACTCGCTTGGTGAAATATTAATGGCTAAATACACAGGTCAATTCATTTAAAGAAAAAAACTATTCGGTCTATCCGAACCCTTTCCTCTAGAAACACAAAAGTAGCTTCTGTTATTTACTGAACCATTCTGAAATATTACACGGAGATGCGTCATTTTATTTCCCACTCGTAGACAATTGAGTTCCATAGACTACACAAGTTCTATATAAAATTATGAAGGCGATAAACAGACCGATTTTGGCTATACCACCATTTTTAGGTGGAATGTAAGTAGTCGTTCATCTGCCACGTGTAGGGTATAGTTTCTCAGTAATAAAAATCAAGGAATAGTTTATTTCTAATGCGGTTTGCAATTTCATTTTCAGCTTATATGTATTGCAGTTTGTACTGGTCACTTCTCCTGTCATTTTGTTCAGATCTCAAGGATATATAATAGCAACTCAGGTTGACAGAAACACCAAACTAAAACACTGATTTGTGTGGACTACTGCACAATTTACTAGGAACATTTAAGAGATGAGGAATAATGTACATTATTTACATTATTTACAGTTAACGGATATTTGTCTTCATCTTGTTTGCTGTTAAGACGTTTCGGTTAATATACCCTCCAGCCTTCATCGAGTGTCTTGGGGGAAATTTCGAACTTGGGTTCTCATCCCTAAGGTATTTTTGGGGCATATGGCGCAGTGGTTAAGAGCGCGGGCTACTAACCCCAGGATTCCGAGTTCGATTCCAGGCAGTAACCTGAAAAATAATAATAATGATAGTTTTTCGAAAGGGTATATAAAACTAAATAATAAATCACGGTCCATGATAATTATTCTTTATGTTAGAGATTTAATCTTATTCCTGTCTTTTCACATTTCAGCCCGTCTTTTCACATTTCAGCCCGTCTTTTCACATTTCAGATTTCTGCTTTTTTTCATATATTTCTTAAGTATTATTACATGTATTTCTTAACTATGTATTTAGGTTACATGCTTCACACTTCTCTTCTAAATAAATATCCAAATTATCATAAATTGGAAAAAAGAATTTCCAATGATCCTCGTATCTAACACTTATTACTCTTTAATACTGGAATCAGAGATATATTTAGTTTTCAGTCTTCTGAATTCTATAAAAGTTTCCGTGTTTTTATTTCAGAATATCAATTATACCACCGCGTTACACCCGTATGTGTTGTGAATAAACGTGTCCACAATCAAGCCCCAGATAAGTAATAAAATAGAGATATATAATGGCGTAATTCAAGTCATTTCCTATATTTTGTTCTAAGAGCTTGTGTGTGTGAGACTGTGCGTGTTTGATTGTTTTGTGTGTTTATATTTTGTGCTAATTCGTATGTGAATTTGCGCGTGTATATGAGGGTAATTGTGTGTGTGTGTGTGTGTGTTAGTGGGTTTCTGTGTCTGTTATTGCGCCTGTATGTGTACGTACGGGATTGAGAGTGGCAAGATCAATCAGCAATATTACTTTCACACGTCTATGAACACAATCAAAGCGTAATGTAATCACATCGATGTTAAACATTGCGGATAGTTCTCCATATATAGCACGTTTCGATCATTTGTGGATGTATGAAGTTCTTTTTAGGAAGAACGTCCTGAATACGTTAATTAACATCTTGACCGTTAACTGAGGCATTTTATGTATGAGTGATACAAGGTATAACAGATTCAATTATATAATTACATCAGTTTCCAATCATATTCACAGCGAAGGGGCTTTTCATTCAATATATTAATATAAATATTATGTGCAAAGTGGTCCCTGTAATGCAAAATCAGGAGTAGAACAGAAAATTCTGCAGGCCCATGACCATGTTATTCGCACGTGAACATTTTACATATGTGAACAAATATAGGGGACAGCTTGGATCTGATATATGCATGGGTTGTTAATAAATGTAACACTTCAAGTTAATAGGATCTTAAGTTTAAAATACGCGAAACTGCACCTGGAGCAATTCCAAAATCTAGCAAGCAAGCGCGATATGATGTGATGATATTAGTACGGCTAGTCAAATAATACTGTTCGAATGTTGATCATACAGAGGAACTTCATCTATGAATGCAATAATTTTTAACAAATATGGAAATCGCTATATTATAACGGGTCGTGGGTTTTCTTCCTTTTTATTCTAACATATTTTGCAACTATACTTTACAATGTATAAGGAGTACTGAACATGCACTTCACTAAAGCACATCCTTTCATGGTCAATTCTTCGAAAAGTGTACATAAAAGCGCATATATAAATTTCATTATAATGTTCTGTTGTAACTATAACCATTAAATTATTCAAATATTAAAGTGTACAGTGTTCAAGAAGCAGCGGTTAGCTAGAAATAAATCATGAGGAAATTAGAAATACTTTTCAGAACAGACCATGGCCGAATCATTTGATTCGCGGGTTGGGGAAATTATTATAATGATATGTTGACTAAGCTGAAGCTTCATTTCATATTGTGTTTTCCAAAAAGC
>NC_142939.1:1188899-1203899 GCF_046866305.1 Octopus bimaculoides | reverse complement strand
TATATTCGTACCCGTTAGCGTGGGTATATTCGTACCCGTGAGCGTGGGTATATTCGTACCCGTGAGCGTGGGTATATCCGTACCCGTGAGCGTGGGTATATTCCTTATTTCTGTTCTGTTCTCTATTTTGCATTGGGCTGTGGAGTATGAGTTTGCGAAGCGTTCATTTAAGGTTCTTAGAAAGGTGCAATAGTTCCAACGGCTGTTTCTGGGGACACGGAGATCCGTTTTAATGTTGGTTGGTGCAGTACATCACAATATGCAGGTGGTATGTATATATATATGCATATATATATATATATATATATATATATATATATATATAGCCGGCCGCCAACACTTTTTCATGCAAAATAGAGGTAGCTTATCCGCTTCAGGCTATATTATTATCTAACTTTAACTTTCTTTAACTTACTAAGACTGGTTGCCTGCCGTGAAATATAAAGAGCTTTCAATTTATCGTACTTCGATACGAATAAAGACCCCATCTTCTCTCTCACAAAATAACACTATTGTCAGTGAAAGTTATTTTTATATTTACTGCGGATTCCTTCCTACACCTCGAACGTCGGATTTTATATTCATGTATATATATATATATATGCGCGCGCACGTGTGTGTGCATACATACCTACATGTATATTCATATATACACACACACATATATTATACATTATCATCATCATCATAATCGTCATCATGCACATATATTAATTTGTGTGTGTGCGTGTGTGTGTGTGTGTGTGTGTGTGTGTGTGTGTGTGCTTGTGCATATATGTAGCGTGAGATAGAGTATATGTGTGTGAGAGAGAGAAAGAGAGTAAAACAGAGAGAGCGAGAGAGATGCTGCACTTTGAACCATTTCAATTTTTAAGCGTTCTTCAGATTTACTCAAATCTTCCGACGAATATTTTAGTTTTTGTCCTGGATTCACGTCCGAATTTTTCTTCTAGATTTTAGATTCCTTTGAAACTCTTCCAACTAACTTTTACTTATCTATTCACTTTTTTGCATCAATATAAAATTTTTGTGTATTATATTCTTGTAAGAATGTTTGTGATTATCGCTTTACTGAAGCGGATGCTTCTCATACATATTTCTTTGAACTTTGACATGATACAGATATGTTTTAAAATAACTTCACATTTCGTGTGTGTGTGGGGGTGGGGGTGGGAGTTTATTGATAGATAGATGAAAATTCATAACCTAAGAAGATGGAATGAACAGGCTTTCGTTACGAATCATGCTGATTGTTTCTGTGCAATTGTAACAGCTGCTAGTTGCTGAGTTTTCCTATCCTACAATTACTTATATTATTTTATCAATAATTACATAAGGAAATATGATCCGTCAGCAGCAGCCGTCAAACCAGTACAAAAATATGGATGGTACGTGAGGTAGTGGTGTAAAATAAGTCAAATTTAGATGAGGGTGATCTGAAGAGATTTTGGTGCTTTTAACACATTTTACCTGAAGCGATAATGCTTCTCCTTGGCAAACTGCGGCGAAAATGCCGCTTTACAGGTCGAATTTGTCCCATACTTATATGCGAACTGATGTAAAGGTTATTTATTTTTGATATTTTAATTTTTGAATGTGTATATTTTTTCTGTATGTGTCACGTTGAACGTCAGGCTTAGGAAATGGTTGAGCGTGTACAAGTATTTGTGTGAGCATGCGCGCGAATGTTTATATATCTTTATATTAAAATATCATTCTTGCTTTGCCAGGAGGTGGAACAGCACCTATAGCCTTTAAGTGGGAGAGGATATTCTTAAACCGGAATCCTGGCGTGAATGCTTACAACAGAATCGATTCAGTGGGATGTACCCCAGGACGAGTCAGTAGTGTTAAACGGGAAACAAATCCAATCTACCAAGTAAGGAGCACATGGCGATATTTAATATGAAAATTTAGATTTATCAAACAAAAACTACACAGTGGTTACACTCTTCGGATTCTTAACTGTATTACGGCAAAAGCTATAGAGTTTCGGTCGAAATCGGAAGAATGAAAGCACAGGTTAACCTCAACAGGTTTTGAACGCAGACACAGAAGCCGTAATGAATAACGCAAGGAATTCGTCACTGCGTATTAAGCATGCAAAATTATAAATATATAGATTTAAATATAGTTTCATCGAGTTAAACTTTGCAAGATCAATATTCTATAATATGTACAATATCGCACGATTAAATATGTACGAGTGCATTAGAACATATTTCTTTTGAATTTTATTTCCATTATTTTGCCTGTGTATGTGCAAGTGTCGACGAATGATTTATTTTGTGCGCGTGACTAACAGTGAGAGAAAGAGAGAGAGAGAGAGAGAGAGAGAGAGAGAGAGAGAGAGAGAGAGAGAGAGGGGGGAGAATTTACTGATATGTTTGACTTCAAACTATGATATGAATTTTGAATATATGATCTTATATTGAGTGTATGTTGTGCCGCTCAACGAAAGATTGTCAGTTTTGTGTGGGAAAAATCCATTTCATTTTCTTATCTATTGAGTTTGGCGTTTATATTTCGCAAAGTAGAAAAGTCCAAAATGCCATAACTAAATATTATTGAGTGCGTACATAACACATATAGTAGAGGTGAATATGTTCATGTTACACTGACTATACTCATGATGCCAGTGTGTTCTGAAACACAGACACTATTGAAAACGTGAGCGTTTGAAAAGTTTCTCTTTACTGACGTAATTTTATGCCTAACATTTTTATAAAAAATATTATCAAAGAATGTGCTGTCTTTTCACAGAAAATAGACTCGTATGCTGTTGTATTTGTAGAGGAATAAAAACCAACCAATACGAGGGGAGGGGCTGAAAAGTTTCTGGCTTTAAAGGTATCATGAAAGGCCTGATTGTAGGCCAACTTTCGGAGTTGTTTTCCAGATTTTACAAAAACCGAAGGGCCTCTGCAATAACTGCGCAAATCTGAGATGGGAATATGTTGAATAAAATCATAACAGATCCTCCTTTATTTTATTTACCCAATGACAAGAACTTACAGCCTCCCTTGTATACACACACACACACACACACACACACACACACACACACACACACACACATACACACACACACATATATATATATATATAAATTCAATAATAGGACGAATTCTTTTACAAGAATTTATCAAGTAGCTAGCTTGAAAAAAACCTCATAAGGGAAAAATTCATCATGGGGAGAGAGATGTTAAATATTTTAAACTGAATCGTAAATAAAATGCTTTGATACAGAAAACAATTTACTTCTCTGCAGAAGTCGATGACGAAAGCATTTGCTCAAAACGCATAATAATACATCTTCACTCTGCATATGTATTCCAGTTTTCACAAATTTCTTCTCCCTGCATTTTATTGTTTCTCCTTTGAAGGTAAAATAAAAAACAACAACAACACTTACTCGTGCTTTTTTCCCCGATCATACAGAACTGATATGACTGAAAATGATTGAATGACTGAAGTGGCGAACCTTTAGGCCTTTGGTGTTTTGAATTTCACGCTTTCAAGCGACGAGTATTATATATGATGATTGATTGAAAGGATATTCAAGATTGCTTCAATTGATGATAACCTTACTGAACTTCGATTGGTGATAGTTGTTCCCGATACGTTCTTAGTGTGTGTTACGTCATATGCGAAGGTCATGGTACAACCTCCCCAATATAATCTTGTAATATGAATAAAATTTCTATACCATAAATCCATGATTTTCATTTTCACAAAATACGTATACACTCATGCTTGTCATGAATGTTTCGTTTCTGATTAAAGGTGTTAAACACTAGTACAAATACTGAAATTTTTAGAAATAGCTATTCATTTTCCCGATATAACCCATGGCAATTCACTCCAAATGTCAAAACATTGTTATAAGATATTGCTAGTTTTCTCCTTCCTTTGCTGTTCTTCCATGAAAGTATATTTAGAACAGAGAATACAATCCTGTTATTTGTGCCCATAGATTTTGTAAATAAGGTAGAGATTATGATTCATCTAATATTGTTTTATGAATCATTTCATCATCCACTAAAATTCTCTCCATCTACCTAAGAGCTCCACTGGTACTTATTTTATCAACGACGAAAGTATGAAAGGCAAAGTCGACCTCGGCAGAATTTGAACTCAGAACGTAAAGACTATCGCTGAGCATTTCGCTCAGTGTGCTACGGATTTTGCTAGATTGCCGCCTTTAAAAAAATACAGATGATTACTATTCCATGTATCGTGTCTTTATTTAAATCCCCCCCCCCCGTTAAGTTTTCATCTAGTTTTCCGTTTGATCTGCTTTCACCTAAGTGTTTTCCTTTTGTTGTTTCTGTCCAACCCTTCACACACACACACACACACACACACACACACACACACACACATATTTATATATATATATATATATATATATATATATATATATATATATATATATATATATATAAATATTATGCCTTATTAAACCATTCTCATGAATTGGTTATTTATGTATTGGATAGTTCACTAATCATTTATGCTTCATTGAAATTTCAAGAGGTTCCCTGTGTTATACTATCGAGGGAAAATTATTTAAGGGTAATGAAGTTCTTGATACTGTGTTGCTAACAGCTCATTTCTAAATTATATTGAAGAACCTATGATAGTGCACATACGACAACACAGACGAAAATCCCAATAAACCATTATACCTGTTCGGATATATTAAATTCGAACAAAACATTGTTTGGATTCTTAACCACAAAATAATTATAGGCGTTAGGTTCTTTTATTTTAGTAAAAAAAAATGCTGCTAGACAAAAATGGATATAAAAATAATTTAGGAGACAAAATAATACAACACTCATAAAATAAATAGTCACATGACACAATAACAATAAACAAACCGTAATGCATAAGCCAATCACATCATGACCGAGAGTGAATATAAAGGTTATCAAATAAAAGAAAAAGGTTATCAAATAAAACACCATACTTTACCTAGACTCATAAAATATGTTTCCTAATATTTTACGAAAATAAAAATTAAAAGTCTCTTCATCCGCTATAATACATACATGTAAATATACTTTAAATGACAATTGTATATTTAAAATTTGTCTATTACTATAACTGTCCTCTTCATAAATATTTACAAGAGGGTTATAAACTTCACAGTGCTGAACATAAAATTACAAAATGATTTTGCCGTCCAACATTCTAAATTTGTGAAATTTTAAATCACACAGCGCAGACTACATTTTAGTAAAAAAAATTATTAGTTCCCAAAAGAGCAACTCGATGCAAAATTTACCCTCCGCCCACGCTATCATTGAAAACTTTGTTGAATAAATGTGGTGCATTAATATGTAAAAATAAGGAACAACTTACCACGCATATACAAGGTATCCTAATATCAAAATGAAATCAAAAACCGTAAATGGTTTCTATTTTTCATTTTTGTCCGAAGATATCTGAAGTAATCGGCCAGGAAGAGATTCTATACCACCTTTTGTGCGTAATAGAGTTTGAACAAACATAGAACTGAAGTGATTTCAGTTCTATTGTTGTAATATCTGAGGAAAAGTGAGACAAACAGTCGATGGTGACGAAATAAACATTTGCACTGCTTTCGTATTTGGGATTATAGTATCTTACTTAAGTACTGTACGTTTCTGAGTTACTGGAGAATCAATAAATTGATAAGGTGTACAGTGGGGACGATTTGACACATATTTATGCTAGATATGTGATGATACAGTTTTTATGTTCTTGAAGTAGTAGAAAATGCTTATGCCTTATACCACCGTGGTCAATTCTTCTCTCTCTCTCTTTCTCTCTATCTTTCTCTCTCTCTCTCTCTCACACACACATATATATATATATAAATATATATATATATATATATATATATATATATATATATATATATATATATATATATATATATAGTAGATTTACTTGCAAAAAAGGACGTGTGCGTTCAATAATGTAATAATACAAAGAATATATATACATGTATACACACATATATGTACATACTTACATCTGTCCATATATATAGTCTGTGCATAGTTCGGTGATTATGCGAATGAGGAGTCCAATGTAGGTCATATATTAGCATGCGTGTATGTATATATATATATATATATATATATATATATAATGGACTGTTCCATGATACAAAATTCAACAAAAACTACTCCATCTGGTGACAGATGAATATTTGTTTAAAGGACACAATACATCTCTTTAAGTGATTCTAATAGCTTCATATGTTGAGAAATATGTCAAACATAATCATCACGCACAAACCACACAGCATAATGAACTGACAAGAAATTAATAAGACAAGAAACAAAAAAAAAACTGGGTAAATTGAAGAAAGTCACACTCTGCGCAACTGGTTTGAATTACATAAGTTTTATAGCATAGTAGTTTGACCTAGAGTCTATACCAGTTAAAGTTTCGTATTTGCGTAGTGCGACCATAGCTCTTGAAGTGAAAAGAGATTAGGTATAAATTCAAGGCAGACATCCACTGGTCATCTCATATCACGTAATATTATTGGTCCGAAAGTAGCATCAGTTACTTTCTTTATACAAAGCCCCTGTGCTTTTATAGGATGTTGGCAGATAGCTGCCACCGCTACTTCTGGGAACTGCTGTAAAACTCATAGAGGAAACCTCAAGATAAGACTACATATGAACACAAATAATAACTACCGCTTTAATAACGGTCCGACGTCAACAGCTAACACATACACACGCTGCAGATGCATAATCACACGTACCCGATACGGTCACTTAGATATCAAATGTATATATACACACATATACAAAATCACCTGTGATCTGAAGTCGTTACATATTAAGCCACCTTTCAGACAGTACCGCTACCAGGATTCTATCCTAGCATGTGGTCCCAAAAATCCAGCTTGGAATGCAGCAAGAGAATTGATGTTTCTACCTTATTGATAACACCTGCGACTCACGTTAGCCCATACTTGCCCAATATTGATATGACATTTTGATCTCACCTCATTCGGTTCGTCCGCGTCTTACGAGATGTTTTTGTTCAACATGTTATTGAATAAATGAATGAATTATATACATACATCGATAGATAGATAGATAGATAATAGCTAGCTAGCTAGATAGATAGATAGATAGATAGATAGATAGATAGATAGATAGATAGATAGATAGATAGATAGATACCCACACACATTATGAGTAAACTGGTGTAAGGAGAGAGACTAGAAGAGGGAGAAGAAGAAAGATATAAAAAATTGCGTATGGTCGGATATCTTTCTGTGACATAGAGATGTCTTGTGAAGTATATATGTTTTTATAGGTCTTTGAACAACGGAGGATAAAATAATTGCGTAGAAATTTATTAAGAAATTTCCGGTATATTAATTACTTGGTGTTTTCTAATTCATTGCGCTCTCATCACCAAATGTAGCTGACAAGTTCCGTTAATGGATAAGATGGCGTTATTATCATACTTAAATCACTAACGGTTGCTATGACTAAGGTTAACGTAGAATTCTACGTTCAGTAGTGGTATTTGGGTATTTGTGTTTGTTATGCGATTCTGTAAATGAAATTAAATGGATAAAGGCTTTGATGAAAGCCAATGAACAACAACAACAACAATACAGAAATGATTATGAAAATAAACAAAATCGAATTTTAATTAGCGTTTCTGCTAGTTTTGTCTATTTGTTTATTCACATATGTCTTCCTGTTTTCTTTTTGATTTTGATTTAAAAGATATAGAAGATGCACACTTAGGTCGAACAGACGAGGTAAACGATCGATTGTATAGCATTTATCAGCATCTTCACTGATAAAGGTTTTATATTCTCCTGCAAAATTAAGAAGCCAGAATCTGATGATGATGATAATCACGCTGAGGATGACGACGACAACGATGGCAGTTTCTGCTGATTAAGAAAGAAGGGATCAAGATAATGAATATATTGATACGATGATGATCGTGGCGATGCTGAGGATGCTGATATTAAAGGAGATTATAGAGACAATAACGACGCCTGAAACAGAGACGGTGGATTTGCTGTTGGCGATACGGTGTTGCCGACGTCGATTTGCAAGGAAGCATGTTTATAATACAGATTAGAAGGAGAAACATGGGTGGGAGTTCGTGTGTGTTAATGTGTGTGTCTGCGTGGATATGTGTGCATGCGTGTTTCATGCTGACAACTATGAAATACTACTACTACTAGAAGTAGTAGTGCTGCTGCTAGAATTAATATCACTACTAGTGTTTCTGCTTCTAATAATAATTATGTTGATTACTTTGATACTAGAGGGGCATCGATCGAAGAGAGCAGCTTACAATCTGAATGGAGCTTAACATAAAATGATGAGGGAAATGTAGGAGATGAGCTAATAAAAGTATACAAAGCACGTTGTATTCAGTAAGATGGGATCAAAATTTAATCCATATCACTGAAGCAGCAGCATCGTGTACTGTTGCTGCGTTGCGGTCCGAGGGACTGCCTCCATTTTCTCAGCACACTCGCTTTTAGATTTTAGAAACTTGTTCCTGAATCTGTTCTTTTCGTATCATAGTTGCTGCTATTGGTGCTGATGTTGATTTTGTATCGTCACTAGTAGGGTTGGGGATCATTTCATTTCTGGCATTTCTTAAGTCTCAAGAATCTTCATTGGGATTCATGTAAGATGCAGGATTTCTCTTTTCTGTCTTACAAGCAAGCGACTCTTAATTACGAAATCCATCAGCTCTTAGGTAGCTGTTTCGATGTTCGACTGAGTACGCCAATTACCATAGAAATAATTGTCACTTTAGACCAGTGGTTTCCAACCTGGGGTCCGCGGAACCCTAGTGTTCCGCAAAGATAATACTGGGTTCCGTGAACTAAATTCAAAATTTCATATATATAGACATAAGGATAATCATATCACGAGGGGTCCATGGGAAAACTCATTTAAATAAAAGTGTTGGGGTCCTTATTATAATTATTGTTGAGGCTTTGTGGCTATAGTGGAAAAGATTATTATTATTGTTGATTTCGTTTCTGTTAGTGGTTTTGTTGTAGCTGTCATTGCTGTTGTTGCCACTAATGTGTTATGGTGTTTGCGGTTGTTGTTGCTGTCGTTATTTCTGTGGACATTTGTGTTGTTATTTGTTATTTTAGTAGTGATTGTGATGGTACAATTGGGATTATAGGTGGATTTCGACCAAAACCTTACATCCATCATCATTATCGTCTATGTCACCATCACTGCTTCCTTGCCTAGTCCTTTCACACTCATCATCATTAACACCATTTTTATTATCATCACACAGATAGAGCCGACTATATCGCATCCATCTTTCTCTTTTCACAACCACGCAATTCTTTGGACTCCACCTCCTCCATACATATTCCCTCACCAGCCTCCCTCCCAAACTTTCTCTTTTTCGTCTCCCTCTCTATCTCTTTTTCGTCCTAAAATACTCCGATAGCCGATCCTCCAATGCCCCTTCAATATTATCTATCATAATAAAATGTAGTCATGTTTTGCTTGGAAGCATTTCCATTCATGCATGCTGCTTCTTAACAAATTCAGTGAGATAGGAGTGTATTCAAAGAGTTATAATTATTAAAATTGGGAGAAAGGCGGGGAATTAAAAAAAAAAATAATACTATTGCCAGCTACGTGATTGAAAATGAAGAAAAAGAGAGAAAATGACTCAAACAAATATTTGTTTTCCTATGTGAGAAAAGTGTTCAACTTCAAACGACCGAATTTAATTAATTACAGGAATATCTTTTCCTTTATCCTTCCATCTCTACTCTCTCTCTCTCTCTCTCTCTCTCTCTCTCTCTCTCTCTCTCTCTCTCTCTCTATCTATCTATCTATCTATATCTCTCTTTCAAACACACAGATACACCAACATTCTCATACAAACCCACAAGCACTGAGTACCACATTTTTACGCACTTTCCGTTAAAATTTCTACTCATTTTGTAATTATTCATCTGTTTATTGCTCTCAGTATATATGTGTATTAATGCAGACACATATATGCATACATACATACATATATATATACACATATATAACTGAATGTTTGTGTATTCATGTGCATATATGGTTATGTTTTTATATTTCATTATGTATATTGGTATGTGTCCCGTTTAAGTCTGCATGTACGTACCACTGTACATTTATATTTAGGTATGTGTTTGATGCCAAAATCATAGTTTTGAGTGCATAAAATTCGAAGATTTAAGCACACACCTCACGTTCGATATCTAGCAATTACAATGATCGAAAAATATTTTTTAAGCAAGAATTACCATCAGAGATAACCACATGTGTGAAAAGATAATAATACAAATGTTTACGTTGGGTTGATATATCTTTGGGATATTAAAATATGCGAATGACGCCGAGGGAAACGAGAGAAGTGCGCGCTTATTTGAAAAAAAAAAATCCTCATCGAATTCTGATGATAATGGACACAGATATCTGGGCAAATTGGAGATCGATCGCATTACTTATAAATGATGTAAATTTGAAAACAACATATATGAAGAGATTAAAGATTGTATCGAAGTCTGAAATCAATTCAATGACTCTGATAAATGTGATCAACGCATGGACGATCGCTGCTAAGCGATATATTGCTGGAATAGGGAAATGATAGAAATAGGAAACAAGAGGCATCAAGCAGAAAACGAGAAAAATCGCTAAGAATACAAGGAACACTTCATTAAAGAATAAATGTCAGTCGTTTATTTATAAAAACAAAAAATGGATGAAGAGAGAGGAGGATAATTCGCATTTCTCACTGTGCGAACGAACAATGAATGTTAGGAAGCTATTACTTTGCAATGAGCGAAGAAGAATTACTTAAAGATGCTGCAATAAATCTAGGGCTTCCATATACGCAACTTCAATAGAAGACAGTCACAAGTAGGATAACTTGTGAAAACATGAAGCACTAGGGGAAATACAATTACATGGAGCGGTTCAGAAAATTGTCAAAAACGTGAGAAATAATGATTCATCATGTGAGTGGATGCAGTGTACAGATTTCAAGAGAGACACATTAAGTTAATTGGTTGCCAGTAACAATAAAGCTTTACTTAGCGAGACTATTCATTCAACGGCATCAATAACCAAATAAAGCCTCATTAATCAGCACGTGGAAAAGTGTTAAGCTTATTGTTGCAGCCTGCTTCAGTTTTAAACCCAGAAAGGTTCAAAGGCGGGAGTAATCATACTTCAAAGAAGCCATTCAATCTTAGTACGAGGAAAGGGTTGAGATGAAGTCTCTAATCCAAGAATATTATAAGATTTCGAAGACCAGGAAGAGAGAAGATTTAAACACCGCAAAACAAATATCATCATGTTACACTAGAGTGCTTCACAAAAGTCGTTGAAATTCTCCCCGACACAACAGTTGCAAAACAGAAAGTAAAGAAGAAATTTCAGATTATGGTGATTCAAAATTACTGTTTATCTTGCTATGAGATCACCATGTCGTGCCCATATCGTTGTGATGCATGTGCCTGGTGTATCCTTATCAGACGGGTAGCCATGATGGGTATACTGGGCTTCGTATATTTTACCCCAGTGTCACTTTGATGGCATGCACTGATCTCTCACTCAATAATAATAATAATAATAATAATAATAATAATAATAGACAAACTAACCAGCCTTGACAGAAACACAAGGAGGAAGTTGCTGACTTGATATGGGATACTCCACCCGAAATGTTACACAGAGGGACTGTAGGTACCAAGAAAAAGAGGGGGAAGAGGACTGATTGGATGCGAACTCAGCATTAGAGCAGGAGAAAACAATATTGCACGGTATGTCAAAAATGCCACAGAAGCGCTATTATTGGAAGTAATAAGATCAGGCTTGTGTAGGATGGAAGTCAATGTACGCCACTAGCCCAGAAATAATATGAGATGCCATCACAACCTAGCAAAGATTGCCCATTGGACAACTTCCAACAAGTACGGACTTGAGAGAGCCAAAATGTGGTATGAACATAAATCCGACGGCATCACCGAACATGATAATACAAAGATCATATGGGATTCTAAGATTCAGTGCGACCAGGAGATAGAGAATAGGAAACCAGACATAGTGTTACTTGAGAACGAAATCGAACGATGCTGGATCATTGATATAGCTTGCTCAGCTGACAACAAGGTATGCGAAAAGGTAGAAAGCCCTTTGAACAGTGAGTAAAAATCTTGAGAATTACATGGAACAAATAAGATCTACAATAAGAGTGGAGCACTTGTAGAAAACAACACTGCTTGGGACCGCCTGAATACTCCGGATAGTGCTCGAAGAATAAGGGGTGTTATCTTAATTCACTGGTAGTGAACAGCTGACACCGTTGTACATCTCCAGCGTTAGAAGAATAGTAGTAAATAATAATAATAATAATAATAATAATAATAATAATAATAATAATAATAACAACAACAACAACAACAACAACAACAACAACAACAATAATAATGATGATAATAATAATAATAACAATAATAATAATAATAATAATAATCATTTCTATTATATGCGCTAGGCCTGAAAATATGAGGGAGGGGTTGAGTCGATAACTGCGACGCCAGTACACAACTGGTACTTAATTTATCGATCTCGAAGGCTGAAAGGCAAAGTCAACCTTGGAATTTGAACTCAGATGGTAAAGATCGACAAAAAACTGCTAAGCACTTTGCTCGGCACTGTAACGATTCTACCAGCTGGCCGAAATAATAATAACAATAATAATAATACTAATAATAATAATGATGATAATGATAATAATGTTGTGTATTGTTGTTGCTCGGCGTCGGATGTCCTCTGTTACTGCTCGTATAAGGTTATTTGTTTTTGCTTGCAAGTCTATTATTCGCTGAATATTTTTTGACCATTTGCTGAAAAACGACACCGATTTTACTTTGTGAAGTAGGGGATAGTTAGTGTAGATAGTAAGTGTAGGCCTTCGGGGATGATATTCTCAGTGGTTTGACTTACTCCATTGACAGATTAATCTATCTGCCCTCAATATTTTCATTACTAGCAATATTTGAACTGAAAACATTGAGTAACAAAACTATATACTGAAAATATATATTGCATTTAAATATATATATGGGCCTTTGTGCTGCCTTTTTTTAATGTAAGCAAAAATATATACTTGTATATGTGATTGTCAACTCTATCTTAGTTATTTTAAAGGAAAACATAATAAATATATAAACGTGATGAAAACTTTTGTGTAATGTTTGGTAGAATTCAAAAAATTCCTCTTCACTGCAGATTACATTGCTTTGACTTTCATGAAAACTGTCACTGCTGGTGTCAAATAAGACATGCTGTTGCATCTTCGCAACAATAGAGCCCCTACGACGACAGCGATATGACACAGATCCAAAGTACATTTGATGGAGCTAGAAGGAGAGAACTGACTAATTAATTATTACACAAAGTTTAATAATTAAAGGAAGGTCAACTCCCATGCGATTACTTTCTGCCCAACGTGATATTTAATGAGGATTATTCTGAAGGTTCTAAAACCAATCTACACAGCTACATCATTCGTATTCGATAATCCTGTACTGATATTGGAAAGTATAAAGAATGAACAATGATGCAATGAAATCAAAACAAAAATAAGTTGTAAGATTAAAAGACTAACGTAGGCTCGAAACATAAAAGACTTTTCCATTTTCCAGAGCGTCAAAATAATACACGTGCTTGTTGTTCTTACACATGTCTTCGCCTTCTGTTTTCCTACAAATTTGAACTACACACACACTCACACACACACACACATACATGCAAGCACACACGTACAAACAGTGATAGAGAAGTTTTAATTGCACATACAGAGAATACAGCCAAAGACAAGCATACGTATGAACCTATGTACCTACATATGTATGTATGTGTGTATGTATGTATGTATGTACCTACGCACGTACATACGTACATATGTGTGTGTATGTATATATATATATATATATATATATATATATATATATATATATATGTGTGTGCGTATGTATGTGCGTGTGTATGTATATATTTTTATTAAAAAAATTAGGTAGATAATTTGTCCAATTCAGATTCTAATTTCTTATCTTCAGTAATGTCTTTTAAAAGGAATGTTAAAATAATTCTCAAGATATCTGGGACAAGTAAGTAACGTTTGAATGATGCGATTTATCAAAACTAGCACGAGTAGAATAAATTCTGGGGTACAAATTTTCTGTCAGATTGATTTATCTCTTCATTCACGTATTCCTATAAATTACATGTCTATGAATGATATAGAGCTGTGCAGGTGGTTATTGCATAGTTAGAATATTAGAATTCAAATAAATATAATGAGCTGTTGTGATGAAAAAATAATTGCACAGACTCAGATAATATCTGATGACATTTTCCTTAGCAAGAAATAATTAAAAGACGTTGTAAGATGCCTATCAAAATTGAAATATAGATCTAATAATATATCATTGCACTAAAAAACCTCGTGTTCTCTAGACACGTGAATATACATACATATATACATAAGAACATATATATATATATATATATATATATATATATATATATATATATATATATATATGCAATGAGCAATCGAATCTCATAACCGTCAGTTCGCTAGCTTTACACTAAATTACAATTTTGTTAATACCCGTGTGTGTTTATCTGTATGTATTTATGCATACTGATGCACACGTAAGAACATATGAATATCTATGTTTGTGTGTATATATATGTGTGTACATATGTATACAAATACATATATAAATATACATATATATATATATATATATATATATATATATATATATATATAAATATACATACATATATATATATATATATATATATATATATATATATATATATATATATAAATATACATACATATATATATATATATAAATATACATATATATATATATATATATATATAAATATACATACATATATA
>NC_142939.1:1166189-1188399 GCF_046866305.1 Octopus bimaculoides | reverse complement strand
TATATATATATATATATATATATATATATGTATATATATATATATAAGTATATATATATGTATATATATATATATATAAGTATATATATATGTATATATATATATATAAGTATATATATATGTATATATATATATATAAGTATATATATATGTATATATATATATATGTATATATATATATATATATATATATATATATATGCATGTATATTTATTTGTGTGTGTGGACGTGAGCGAAAGCGTGTGTAAGTGTATGTGTGTACATTTAAGTATGTGTTTTCTCAGAGAAACTGATTTATAATCACTCTATATCTATTTATTCGTCTATCGATCCATCTCGCTCTCCGTTTCCTTCTTCCTCTCTCTCTCCCTTTCCCTCTCTCCTCCCTATCTGAATATATATATATATATATATATATATATATATATATATATATATATATATATATATATATATATATATATATGCCTCGGTGTGTGTGTGTTTTGTGTTTGTGTGAATTGAATAGAAAGTGTGCAATTCTATTTATTCTGGAACACAAAAGAATACGTTAAGACGTTAATGGAATAATGTTCTCGAGGGGTGTGTGTGTATTCGAATAAATCTCCATTAAATATTTGAATCAAATGCTAACATACAGAATGATCTTCGAAATAAAACTGGTTCTTGCCCTTATTAATATGCAAGCAATGATTAGGATACTGCTTTAGACAGAATATCTAAGGGTTATATAGGTAAATGTATGGGAGGTCAATGGAAATCGATGGGATTTAGTTTTACAAATAGATTTGACTAAGCATTTCATGCCAATATGTTTTTTTTCTTAGTAAATTGTTTGTACAAATGCAAATATACTTTGCTGATAAATAAAATGTCAGCAGTGTAGGCATGGCTATGCGATTAAGAAGGTCGAATTGCAGCCATGTTGTTTGAAGTTCGATGTTTAGCGAGAGACCTTAGGTGAGTATTTCTGCAGAACGATGACTTGTGAGAGTATTCGGTATATGCAAAACATGCTAGTGATTGCACGCGCACACACGCACGCGCGCACACAAACGCACGCTCACATACACACACACACACACACACACACACACACACACAAGTGAAGGTGCATATCGCATTTGTTAGAGCGTCGGACTCACACTCATTTGTCGTCCTTTAGTACCTTGCATCTCTTGAAATTTGTAAAAGATATTATTGGATGACCGAATAAAAAAGTTAGTTGTGATGTCCTCCACTCCTATATTTAATCCTAAGATCTGTCTTTGTTATGAGCTTTGCATCCAATGAATCTTCTACTCTCTGCCTTGAACCTGTTACAAGTAACAAGCAAACGTTTAATATGTGTCAAACTTGACAATGGCCTGAAATGCTTCCAATGAATTTGCTTGCTACCCACCGTGTCACGGTATTTAACCGGTCAGGATGTCGTCTGTTTCAGCTTTTACTTCCCGTTTGCAGGCCGTTTTTACATCTGGAGGGTTTCATATTTTATTTCTCGGTCCTTCAACTTTTCTAGCATTATCAATGTCTGTGCCTTTACTTCGTAAAGTTCAACAATTAGTGTCAACGGTAAATGCAAGCAGCCCCTTTTACGAGAAAGAGCTGAACTGTTCATCAAGTCATTTGCGAGTGAATACATTGCAATGATTTGAAATTGTAACAGTGCCACCTCATATATTAATAGTAGCTATGGGAGGCGTGAATATAAGCGAAACTGTAGACACCGTATTTTATACTTGCCTGGTAACATTGAACAATCATTAAGTTTTAGTCCATCATCGAGTTACTTCATAATCTAAATCCTGTGACTCCTATAAAACACGATGTCCCCGAATATGCACGCGCAAGCTCTTAGCACTTTCTTCCTTCACTGTTAGCTTACATTCTCTGGTTGTTTAAAATTTCGCTGCTTTCTGGACTCTCTTACACTTTTTTTGGCTGCGTGACCTTTGTGCTCCGTGCAGATAAAATCGTTTTATTATTATTCCATAGGCAGCGACCTGGCGCAATCATTATAATGTTGGAAAATTGCTGTACGTTACTTGCACTGGATTTTTGCCATGTTATTTCAAATGCATGCCTTTCATCTTTTTGGAGCAAACAAAACAAAATGCAAGCCAAGTACATGGGTCGTATGTATTCCCTAATGTCTCCGTTGAAGATTGCGAATCTTTTGCCAACATCAAAACACATTTAAGCGGACGACTCAGTATTATCTGCAAACAAGCTGTAAAATGTTTGCACTTCATATTCCTTTTTCTTTCCTTGTGATTTCAAAACCTACCAGTGTCAACATTTTGTGTCATTTCTCCAGGGACGAAAAATAATGTAGCAATTACTTCTAGAGCGATGGCATTGATTAAACACCTGTCTTAAAAACAATTGTAGTTGTGACGATCTCAGAATACATTTTTATTGTTTATCCTATTATTAACATAAGTAGTATTAATGTTTAGATAGTCGTAAATTTACTCTTTGATCTCTGATTGACAATCCACCATAAATAAAGAAAGCAGAAATGACGGAACTTTTACTGAACGCATTCGTTTCTCCACTTTCAGCACGATAGAGTAAGTCTATACCCAGTAATTTCAGTTTTCCTTGACAACAAGAAGCTGTTATTTTATATTTTCTGTCGGCCCCGAGGTAGGAAAACATAAGTGCGGTACTACTTGGTATTGAACATTCAGGCACAAACAAGAAAGTAGCAATTACGACCGCCTTGTCATAACAACACAACCAATCAACGATGGGGAAAAATAACGTCTAGAGAAGGTTTCAGGCAGTTCAAAATGTAATTACAAAATGAATATCACATAAACTGAGGTGCAAGCAGTAAGTCTCTCACAATAATGTATCTTCCTTTTGGATTACATAATCTTTACAACTGCAGAAGAACCTAGAAAATGAAAGGAAATAATTTTCAGCTTGAGTGGGCGAATAATACGAATGTTATACATTAATGGTAAAACGGTAATAATATTTTAAATGTTAAATCTCGTGTACTACACGGCTGTGCATATCTTCTCCTTTGGAACACCACAGAATATGCTCAAGGGCACCAGTTTGCAAAGATAGTATTAGAAATTGGCCGAGACATGTCATATCTAAGCTTCTGGCTTATTACTTAACGTGGGTGTTCTCTTCTATGATTTGTCCGTTGAGTTTCGAATCTGTCTCAATATATTGTATTAAGCTATTGCGCCTTATCTAAATTATTGTATGTGAAACGTCCCAGCATGACCTGATACCTTTTTGTATTTTACTAATGAGACCTTTCACCAAATAAAAATGTTACTGCGACTGCTACTGCTGCTGCTGCTGCTTCTGCTGCTGCTGCTACTGCTGCTGCTGCTACTGCTACTTCTGCTACTGCTGCTGCTGCTACTACTACTACTACAGCCGATGATGATGATGATGATTATAATCAGCTTCATCATTAATGTCGTAGTTATTGTAGCTGTTGCCGTCGTCGTTGTTGTTATTATTATTATTATTATTATTATTATTTTCCTTGTGATGACCGATGAACTTTCCGAATAACCTTTTGGTTTAACGATTTCGTTCAATTTTTAATTAATATTTAAATGTGAGGAGGTTCATAAAAGATCAAAAGTTAATGAAAAATAAAGTTTACCCTAGGTATTCCGTCATTTTCCTTTCACTAAAATGTTCAATATATTCATCAATTTTAATTCAATATCAATGTAAATACACTTTTTCTAATTAGTGCAAAAACGTTTAATAGATTAGAGTCAAAGCATCATATGTAACAGCAATGATGCACAACAACAACAGCTCAACTATATGAATATATTATTGATTCTTCACTAGCGTCTCTTTTAAGCAAGTTTTCATTAACGCTTAACGACATAAAGCAGTGAGAAAAATTTGTTTATATTGAAATTTCTCTCTTTATTAAGACTGATTATATCTATACATGAATATATCACAAATAGAAATTAATATATGAAGAATATATTGCCTTTATTCAAAAGAATGTAATAAAATGTGGGAAGCAATTTGAAGTCAGAGCAAAAGAGCGGAGTGAAATGGGGGTGGGAGGAAGATTACAGTTTGTTTAAGGTTGTATACATCGTTATTTGTGTGTGCAAATTTCCGTACGTCTAAACTCACATTCATATATGTCTCTCGTCGTCTTTCAGGATTACGAAGTTATAGGATCTGATAAAAGATGCCTGCTGAGAAAATCTTGCTTTTCGTAAATGTTCTTTTATATGTTTTTGTATGCATACATACATACATACATACATACATACAAAGACACAAACACACACATATATATACATATATATATGTATATATATGTACGTATGTATGTATATGTATATATATATATATATATATATATATATATATATGTACATACATACATATATATATATATATATATATAAATATATGTACATACATACATATATATATATATATATATATAAATATATGTACATACATACATATATATATATATATATATATAAATATATGTACATACATACATATATATATATATATATATATAAATATATGTACATACATACATGTATATATATATGTGTGTGTGTATCTATATATATATATATTTGAATATGTGTGTGTGTGTGTGTGTGTGTGTTTTGAATGCGTGTAGATATAACACATATATTATGGAAATGAATAGTAGCTCCTATTTAAATACTATTTATATTAAATTATACGATGATATATATATATACATATACATATATATATATATATATATATATATATATATATATATATATACAGAGAGAGAGAGAGAGAGAGAGAGAGAGAGAGAGAGAATATGTGGGATTTAGTTCACTGGTGATCTAAACGAATAGGTACGCTGTGTAAGTGCTATAACTGGTCATCCATTAAGTTCCCAGCTTATAGCTGAGGCTGGAGCTAGGGTTCCGTAGTTGGTTTCCGAGTTAGTCGGTATAAATACTAGGGCCCAAAAAACATCAGAAGAGAATCGATTGCCAGCACCGTTTTAAATTTGTTAGAAAATACATGAACTTCCAGAGTTGGTTGCATGAATGCAATTTAATTTGTTTCAATATATTTCCGATTCTTCCACTGCATGATTAAATTGTCTTAGAAAACGAGTGAAACCGTTGACAAACATTGGTAAAACTTACTATTTTCTTTCATTTGTAAACGATAAAGTTCTAAAACACATTTTACCTTTAGTGTTTTCACGTAAATCGGCTCCTGTTGAACAACTTAACATATATCTGCCTCCTCTCTCACTCTCTTCATATATATGCAGTGCATGCGTGTGTACATCTATCTATCTATCTATCTATCTATCTATCTATCTATCTATCTATCTATCTATCTATCTGTCTGTCTGTCTGTCTGTCTGTCTGTCTATGCGTGTGCGTGTGTTTGCGTGCGAGTGCGTGTGTCTCTGCGCGCTTGTGCGTGTGTCTCTGCGCGCTTGTGCGTGTGTCTCTGCGCGCTTGTGCGTGCGGGTATATGCATATTTGTGTTTGAAAATATATGTACGAGGGTAATTCAAAAATTATCCGTACTTTCACCATAACATACCTTTATTGCCTTTTGGTGCACTTTGCTAGTGGAGCGACCATGCTTACGCTGTAAAGCCAGAAATAAAAATTGGCGTGATCAGGATCAAACTTCGATCATGTGACCACAATAGTACTAACTAGAAGCATGCATGCGCAGAAGGCAGTGTGACGATTATGCTATGGTGAAAGCGCGGATAATTTTTGACTTCCCCTCGTATATATTTTTGCGTGTGGATGGTGCTGTATATATGTACGCCATAATAATAGATTATAGTTTAACAAATAAAAGCAAAATGCTGTAAATGCAAACTCTGCTTTTTATAATATATTTGAAATAAAATATATTTCTGTTTTCCAATTGAATATTTTAAAAATGTGTGTCGATATATCTATGTCAGCCTATTGATATAGCGACGGACAAATACGTCGGAACAATGGCAATAATTTTTAGATAAAAATCTGTCGTTCAATCTATTTTCTATCAATGTCCCTCCTTCACTCACTCTCTCACATTCAATCATACACACAGACACACACATACACACACACACACACCCTCTCTCCCTTTATATATACACAACAATATATTGTTGTTGCAGTATGAACGTGTGTGGAACTAATGTTACGTTAATTGATCTTATTACAGTCAACTACTGCGGGCATTTATTAAAGTTATTCTCATACGATGTGTTTGTTCCTAGTAAAACAAACGGACTAAATTTATTCTGTATCCCATTTCCTAAATTCTTGAAATATTTGTTGTCTCCAGGAATGTTACAATCTTTCCTCGTCCGTCAAACTGAATGCATCACAGAAAGTCTTCCCTTTGGCAGCTGATGAGCGTAGGAAATTTGTGGGGCTTTTGAATTCAATTGATTCAGTATCAACATAAACAAACTGTTAATAACTAACATCGTGATGCTTGCTTCGATGACAACAGCAGGTGTATTAAATTAAACTGAGACACACGATATTCCTAAAAATGCACGCTATACACAAAGCCCCTCTACGAAGCTGCGTGATACAGTGTAAAATAGTCCGGCTGATGTGGCATGAAAATATTGATGCTTTTACACCCTGGCTATGAAGGGAGTGCGATACATTATAACAGTGGCCCTAGAGGACTTGTAACTTTATAGGGTGATGCATTTCCATTGAAAGATCAACCAATCAAGAAAGAACAGTTTGTAAACCTTCTTAAGACAGCCTCTTCTGCAGGTTGAGAAAAAAATTTCAGACTCTATGACAATAATTGTGTTCGAAAATAGTGTTTCCAACCAGTAGTCTACGAAAAATACAAAGTGTATGGAAGTGCTCCTAGTTCAAGAGAAATCTAAAAGAAAGGATATTACTTCAAGTACACATATACAGAGAGTTCAACACAAAATGTTAATAATGGATGGAAACACATTTCAAGTTAATTTTGCTTTACCACAAGCGAGAGATTCGAACGCGACAACCTCCAAAAGTAGAACCGTATTCCAGGTGGTAACTAAATTACCCTATGGCAGGTCTAAGTACCACCATCCGCAAAGTGAATTTCACCTGTTACATTTTGAACCTAATAGCATTTTGAGTTAAGGCTAAACTTGTTGGAGAGAACAGCCTCAACGAATCAAATTCATGAAGAATAAATCAGTAAACTTCATCACCAGCAATAAAGAGCATATTCGATCGAACACACATATACAGAGAGAAAGAGAAAGAAGGAGAGAAAGAGAGAGAGAGAGAGCGCACGAGAGAGGGAAAGAGAGAGAGCACGAGAGAGAGAAGGAGAAAGAGAAAGAGAGTGAAAGAGAGACTAATATTCACACGTTCACATTTGCACAGACACATCCATATAATCGGGAGCCTCAGAAGAGCTTCATGACTCATTTCTACGTACTCAGAAACGCACCATTGTAAAATGGATATACAATAGCGCGCGCACACACGCACACGCACACACACGAACACGCACGTATACACATATACATAAATTTGAGTTATTGAGAAGAATATTTCATATTGAAGCAGGTTTGTTGCATATACTTCTTCCACAGTTTAGTTCTAATGACAAAAACAAGATTACCTCGAGTTTAAAAGAAACCAAAATAAAAACCACATGAAGACAATATATGTTATACAAAGCACTGAATAGAGAATGCCAACAACCCAACAGCTAATGTTGATTTTTCTTTTGTATGTTGTACAATTAGGAACATCTATTAATCAACGAAGGTATCTGGCACAAAGCCAGTTGTACTGGACATCATGTCAAATTAGTTTCGTTTCATTGAAAACCTATTTTCTGTCTCCATTATGTTTGCTTCACTTCGGCAATCTCTCGTCTATATTATTTATTCATTTCCATTTTTAGATCTATTTCTTTCACTTATTATTACTTTGTGTTGGAGTTGACGATCGCAATGAAAGTAAAACATTACTTCGAAACAAAACCTCACCTAAACAAAACAAAATTGCTATAGTTATGTAACATGTACAGTTATTTCTGTACGCATTGTTTAATACATTTCCTGTTTCCAGATAACTGTTTATGTAATTGTAATTATGTTTCCTATTAGAATACAACGAATACTAGTATTCCAAACATTTTTTCAGTCACTGAGATTTGGGTTTTCGTTATGGTCTTTACAAGCTATCGTTTTTACTGTAGGTTTGTTACATAGGTTTCGTTTCATACTGTTAAAAATTGTGAGCTGCTTTGAAGTTGATGGACGTATATAATTACTTTAATCTTTCGTATATAAATATATATACATAGCTGTAAATCATGCTATGTATAAACAAACTGTTTCAGCTAACGGTTCGGACGTTAAGTTTTTTCAGCGAAGGTGTTAATGCAATGAATATTTGAGAGACAAAATAGGAATATATTTTTCAATAGCGAGTTTCTACTACACATATAGAACATCCAGTGTGTGAAGACACAAGTTTTCAGAGAAATATAAGACGTTTCTGAAAACAAGTTAAGGATAACATATCTGTAATTCCAGATTACATCATACAAAAGCTGTCACGTGTTTCTATTACATAAAGTTTTTTTTTAAATGTAGCACTATGCAAATCGGTCCGTAATTCCACAAATGATCAACTGCGCAATCAAATACAACGCAAATCTATGAAAATAGTGTTTTCAAGGCAACTCTAAAAGGCAGGAATCTACTGAAAACTGAAAATTTATCGCCAATAGAGGGCAATCAATGAAATCAAGGATAGGGACAACAGACACATAAAAATCTAAGATGAGTTATGATATGTTAATGAAAGATAGTTTGGTATATACACTTAAGCTGACCCAGTGGACAGTGCAGAAATAAACGTATAAAAACGCAAAGAGCGCTACGTCAGTACATGTAGGTGCCTTTTCAGCTCAGCTAAAACTAAATTCACCGAAGCCAATAAGTTAGTATAAAGCAATATTTTTAAGATTAGATACAAACGGTACGATGATTGAAGAACGTAAACCTGAAAATATCTCATAGGAAGTAAAAAGACATGTACATAAATAAAAATAATAATAGTACAAAATCAATAATAGAAAGGCTAAGATCATAAATGGAGAAGTGAAAGAAACAATTCAAGTAAAAAAAAAATAGAAATAGAAATAAGATGAATTGAGAAATAAATAAACAAAGAGGCGGAAGTAAAAGATGCCAGAAGTTTAGTCTAGGAATAATAAAAAATGATCTTGAGATATACAAGAAATAGTGGATATAAATGTACCCCCATTTAATTAAAGGAAAAATTAAAATATAGAGTAATGAAATATTTGAAGTGTCTTTACCTATGGCAGCATTTCACCTATAGATTAGTTCTAGAATTTAATAAATTTAATTCTGAGGTAATTATATAAAATATTTCTTCCAGGCAAAGATCGAATTTGAAATAACCGGTATCATACGGTAGCGCATTGCTTCCAATGGAACATTTCATTTCAGATTTCATGTTTATTTCCTTTAAATCACAAATACATTCATTATGCCTAGTAGCATTATTCGTTCTCCCAAATTTAGATGAAGAATAAAAGGTTATTTAATATAGAACTAAAAAACTTTTGCGGATGGATCTATGTAATGGTTTATAAGATTCCCAGCTGCTACCGTACATTGATATATTCGATTCTTCGTTAAATACTGAGTTCCTAGAGGATATTTAAGGTGGTGTCAAAAATTATATAGCAGCCTGTTTTGTAACTGCGGTTAAATAGATTAGCATTAACCATATTGGTAGAACTACAAAACGATTATTAATTGTGTTAATATCAATGATATTATTATGTGGTGTTTCAACTGTATTATCAATTTTCTGGTGGGAACTAATTTTAACAGAAGTATCAAATATAGGTTGAATTATTTCATCTAAATCTCTATTAATGATGTCATTGCAAAGATTATTATTATTATTATTATTATTATTGTTCAGTAGTTTTATTTTTATAACGTGCTTTCACTTCACTACCGAGCGCAGCTCTGTGCGCCTTGGGTATGTGCTGTGGTTTGCTGTGGTGCTCTTATGGTTACTGTATTGAAAGTGTTTTGCGTAGGATGTGTGCAGTGCCCAATAGTGCAATTTTCTGTATGTTATATGTATTTGTAAGTCCTGGTGTTTTTGTTATGTATTTGTTTGAATATTTTTTTATTATACCTAAAGCACCTACTATGATAGGAATTGTTTCTGTTTTTAGATTCCACATTCGAGTTACCTCTATTTCCAGGTCTTTGTATTTTGAAAGTTTTTCCATTTCTTTTAGTTGTCATCTGCTGGTATTGATACATCAATTAGAAAGCATTTTTGTTTCTTCATGATCTTTGACAACTATATCTGGTGTATTTGCCTTAATTTCTCTATCTGTGTGTATTGGCATATCCCAGAGTATGGTTGCTTTCTCGTTTTCTGTGACCTTTTCTGACGTGTGTTTATACCATCTTTTTTCTGTTGTTATTCCATAGTGTTGGCATAGCTTCCAGTGTATATAGGTCTCAGCTCTGTCGTGTCTGTGAATATATTCCTTCTTAGCCAGGACTGGGCAGCCAAAGATAATATGATTTATTGTTTCTTGTCCATCTCCACATATTCTACAGTTACTTGTTTCTTTTTATTATATGTTTTTGGTAATTTCTGGTGGGGAGGTTCTGGTCTTGTGCAGCAATTAAAAATCCTTCAGTCTCTGCTTTGAGCCCTGAGCTTCTCAACCATTGCTGGGATTTTTCTCTGTCTATTTCTTTTGCATTTAGTTTAGCCCAGTATTTACCATGTAGGGGCTTTTCCTGCCATCGTTTTATCATGGTCCGTTGCTGTTCTAGTTTTAGTTTGGAATTCATTATTATTATTATTATTATTATTATTATTATTATTATTATTATTTTATTTTATGTTTGACTTTTGTTTTGCATTTGTACAAGTTGGATCCAAGTCTCACCCAGAGACCTCAAGAGACAACAAGTTAGAAGTTCATGTAGGTGTTATGCCTAGGGTACCATATATTTGGATTTGTACAGTTTTGCTCAAGTGAATGTTTAAGAAACCATAAGAATATTATGTGTTTGCTTTAAAATTTGAGATCACATAGACAGTATTTTACGTAAGATATGGGCAGTTCCCATGAGCACTATCTTTTGAACTTCAGCCATTTTGGGGTTTCCTGGAATCTGATCTAGGTAGTAATCAGCCCGTTTCGCTGTCATTCCAAGGGCACCTATGATAATAGGTATTGTTTTCGTCTTCAGATTCCACATTTTGCTAATTTCTATTTCAAGATCGTTATATTTGCTCAGTTTTTGGTAGGTCTTGACAAATACGTTTATATCGATTGGGACAGTCATATCAATGAGGAGGCATGATTTTTGTCTGAAGAGTTTCAGTATGATGTCTGGCCTATTTGCGTCTATCTTTCTGTCAGTTTGAATAGTGAAGTTCCAGAGGAGTGCAATGTGATCATTTTCAAGTACTGGGGGTGGTTTGTGTTCCCACCAGTTTTTATCATGGGACAAGTCCAGGTTTTTGCATATTACCCAGTGAATATATTGTGCAGCTCTATCATGCCTGTTGAGATACTCTGTAGGCGCAAGCAGACTGCACATGGAGACAACATTATCGATGGTCTCATTTTGTTGTTGGCATATACGACATAATGCGGAGCTGCCGTTCTTTAATATGTTGGCCTGGTAGTTCTTTGTAGGTAGGCATTGATCTTGGGCTGCTATGATAAACCCCTCTGTTTCTGATTTCAAACCAGAGGCCATTAACCATTGGTGGGTAAGGGCTTTATCAATATCTGCGTTATTCACTCTCTTTGGGTATTTGCCATTGAGAGGTTTTCCATGCCATTTTTCAGTCATAATATCTAAGGCAGCAATTTTTGCACGGGTTTTCAAGCGCTTAGCTTTCTCTGCAGGTGTTTCTAGTTCATCTAATTCTTGAAGTTGTTGCAATTGGAATTCACTTAGATATTCCTTTGCCTGTTTTGTTACTGAGTAAGATGCTTTCTTGCTTTCATGTTTTAAGACAAGTTTTAGCATCCAGTCCTCAGAGATTTTCAGATAGGTGTCTAGGCCAATTGTGGCTACCTTCATTGATAATGCCAGCTGTAGAAGTCCTCAGCCTCCCTCTTTTCTTGGCAGATAAAGACGTTCTATATCTGCCTTAGGGTGGTGCATTCTATGCATTGTCAACAGTTTTCGTATTTTTCTGTCAACATTACATATTTCAGTAATTGACCAGTTAACGATATTGAAACTGTAAGTCACCAGTTAACGATATTGAAACTGTATTATTATTATTATTCAGTAGTTTTATTTTTATAACGTGCTTTCACTTCACTACCGAGCGCAGCTCTGTGCGCCTTGGGTATGTGCTGTGGTTTGCTGTGGTGCTCTTATGTTTACTGTATTGAAAGTGTTTTGCGTAGGATGTGTGCAGTACCCAGTAGTGCAATTTTCTGTATGTTATATATATTTGTAAGTCCTGCTATTTTTGTTATGTATTTGTCTGAATATTTTATTATTATTATTATTATTATTATTATTATTCAATAGTCTAATTTTTATCACGTGCTTTCACTGTACTACTGGTCTTATCTCAGAAGTGGAATGTTCTGGTGGATAGTACTGTAGACCTATGTTTTTTTGGGGGTTGTGTTGTAGAGTAGAATATTGGGTGTATCTAAAGAGGTTTTGTTTTTTCAAATTCTTGTATATCTATTGCTTTGACACGCTGTATTCCGTTTTCTGTTAACATTGATGGATTTTGAGCGCGTGTTTATGAACAGGTGTGAGAAGGAAAATGCTTATCAATGAACTTATGTACAACTTGAAGCTTGCCTCAACATTTAGCGTTGTTGCTTCTTGGTACGTTTATGAGTTTTTATGAAATCTCCTCTATGAAACATGTACCACGAATGTCATGCTTTTTACGAGGGCGAGTAGTCTATCGAATTTTCCTTCGTAGAGATCAATCTGGAGAACGTTATGCACACTCTCATATCTAGGATTTTAATTCCTGAATCCAGGTGTCATGTCACGGTGTTAATATAAGCGATTTTTTCAATACGCTAAGGCAAAGTTTTAGTAGGTGCTAACAATTTAATAGATTGACAAGTTGGAGAAGTTAACACGCATTAGGTTTACTTTTATTAAGGAAAGATATTTAATATCATTCCTCAATATATCTAGGACGTATCGTTTGGCAAACCTAAATGTAGCCCATGTACCATCCTTGAACAAAGGAAACACGGTTGAAGAAAACGTCTGATGCAGGACGTTCAATTAATATATCCGCTGAGTCGCAGATCTCGGCACTTTCAAATTAGACTGCATCGTCTGATGAAAGCCAAGCAATTATCAGTCTCTTTAGGAAAGGTATCATGCGTTTGTAGATAGTAAAAACGTTTCGATCGGCCAGGTATTTCTTAAAACCGCTATATATCAGATTTAACTTCATCGAAATAATGTTCAAGAAGAACTGAGATTGTTGTTGCTTTCAAACAAGACACTCTCAGTGTTTGCAGTGAACTCACTGCTTAGATTTATTGAATTTCATTGCATTGAGACTTATTTCCTGATTAGCCTATTGGAGTGTTACCAAATTTTGTCATATGCAAGTTATAGCGCCACAGGCCTTTGAGCACGAGCGTCGCTTCATTTGGTAGCTTGGTACTCTGTTGATTAGTTTAATTGCATTGCTAATATTAGATAATATACGAATCCTTTCAGCTGTTCAATTTACATTTACTCAACGCTATGATTATCTGAAATTTTCTCTGAATACTGAAAATAAGAATTTCTCTGCTGAATCATTAATCAGTCGTCTAATATTATTTGTATCACGAATATTTATCTCACTAAACTTTGAAATCACTGAACTATTTGCTATACTAATAATAACAAATAACAAAATCGTATTCAAACTCAGAATAATAGAATGATTCTCGTAGACTTTCCAAAAGGAAATTATATTGAAATTATACCTTACCACTCAGTTCATGGTGGTTTATTTTTGAACAGATGGATAAGGTTGGTAATAGGACTATTATCATTTGCAATTCTACAATCTTGCAATGTATACGAGGACTAAAATTTCCCCCGGAGATTGTGTTGCAAAGACTCTTGCAAATAACGCTGACAAAATTTTAAATAATTCATTGTATCTAATATTTATATATTTATTAGCATAAATTATAAATTCTAACACATTCCCTGCAACCAGAAATTGATTCGACAGTATTATTATCAGAATTATATATAATACTTATTCCGACAATATATGTGTGCCTTTGCGCGGTATGTGTGTTGATATATATATATCTATATATATATATATGTGTGGGGGGGGGGGTTGGTTGGGGGTGTTATATACATGTATGCATGCAAATATATCTATATATGTATATTCATATATATATATATATATATATATATATATATATATATATACATATATTTGAATATACATAAATATATGCACCAATATGTATATGCTTTTACATGTATATATCTATTTCTATGCATATATATATATATTCATGTATGTATATATGTCTGTTTACGTGTGAATGTGTGTACGAGTGTGTGTTTGTGTGTGTAAGTCTATGTGTGTGAATGTGTGTAAGTGCGTGTATATTAGAGAATTGCTGTTTGGATGGAAAGAGAAGAATGGTCAACCAATATTAGAACTTAGAAATCCGTGGAAATCCATGAAAATCCATGTGTATCCATATTGGAAACAGGTGTTAAATATAATTTGTTCACTGATTTCCGTTATTATGTACAATGGAATAATTTGCAGAGAGCATATCCGAGAGGAGAATAAAATAGGCAATTATATTTTCCATTTTATTATACTATCGTAAATCAAATGATCCTTATATGGGTTTCGGTTTGCGTATACTAGCGCAGCTACAGTTACGTAAACGATTGTATCACGAATTTCAACCTGTAAACCTTCAAAAGAAAATAATAATGTTATCTATTATCATCTACGAAAGTCGGTCGGTTGACAATTCAAAATAAGAACCTTTTATAAAGCTTAGGAGAACATTATATATATATATATATATATATATATATATATATATATATATACACATAAATACATACCTATATATATATATATGTGTGTGTGTGTGTGTGTGTGTGTGTGAAGATGCGTGGCTTAGTGATTAGGATATTCGGCTCACAGATGTAAGAGAACATTATTTTTGTTTGTGGTTGGGTCGTTGATCACCTATTTCTAACATATTGGATGTCCACCCGGTGACCATCCGTTATACACGTTGAAATATTTAATTCATTGCTTAATATTAAGCACGTATCTAGTAACAAAGCCGTATACAACAACACAATAAAGAGAAAATGAAACATGTAAACAACCTATAAAATTACTTAATGTTTGTCATAAGCCAGCAATATTGACGGAGGGATAATTCGATAACTTTGACCGCATTTCTCAACTTATACTCATTTCATCGATCCCAAAATGATGAAAGGCAGAGTCGATTCGAGTGGAATTTGAACACAGAACCTAAAAACGTTCTAACGATTCCGTCAGCTCGCCGTCTTTAACAATACGAATATATCCAAATAAACATGTTCGTATTTATTTGTATATCTCTTAAGGAAATTGTTTCAGATTGGCAATATTAGAACGAACAATTTAAAATAAAGAAAAATTAGAAAGAAAAAGAAAAAAAAAACGAGAAAAACGTTTCCTCTATCGTACCGAAAATCCTATGCAGCCGTAAACAGCGAGCAGCCTCTATGAACTTGTCACGCAGATTTTAGTTTGCTTGTACCACTCTCCTTCAAAGAAAATACTAACATACAGGTGAAGAAAGGTCATATAGTAATAGGAAATAGAGGGGCAGAGTGTATCGATGTAGATTGTATTTATTCAGTACGGTGGTTAATTACGAATATGTAAGGTATTGGATAAAACAGCTGAGGCATTCTTTTCATGTAAATATAAACTGTTTGGTTTTTGAGTGAAGAATGAACTTAAACACAAGGATTGTTTATTTACCTTTGAGATATCGGTGTAGATAGGTAGATAGCTATAGACGTATGAAAAGGTATATATGAGTATACATGTATACAGACACACACGCATACACATGTAGATATATGTATATATATATGCATGGATAGATGGGAAAAAACTATATGCGTACACACATACATAAACATATATACAAATATATATATATATATACAAATATATATATATATATATATATATATATATATATATATATGTATGTATGTATATATTGTTGCAAAATTTATATATATATATATATATATATATATATATATATATATATATACAAGTATATATATATATACAAGTATATATGTACACATGCTTGTGGATCCATTTGTATCTCGTCAAACCTATTGCACCATATACTAATTACTCACGCAGTGTTTATGCACATTTCTCAAATCTTGCATTGTTCGTAAAACAGGTTATTTGGTAGATTTGCATTGATCTCTCCGCCTCAGCGAAATGACATATCTTAGATAAAAGACATTCTAGACGGTTTGACATTTTTCGACTTATGTTTACCACAAAACTTTTCTTTTCGTATCTAATAACATAATACTGGCTGCATATACAGAGTGTGATAGCCAAAAATCTGCCATGACAGCGTACGTTGCATTTTAACTAAGAAAGTTTATGTATATTTTGTTCTTTTATTCTTTTATTCTTTTACTTGTTTCAGTCATTTGACTCCGGCCATGCTGGAGCAACGCCTTAAAGGGTTTCTTTTACTCGATGTATTCGACTCCAGGACATATTCTTTATAACCCTAGTGCTTTCACTATCTGTCTCGTTTGGTGCAGCTCTAACTTAGGGTATAGGACCCCCTCCCCCGCTGGTCGTTGTCATGCACTTTGTTTGGTACATGTTTATACCATTTCTTCTTAGTTTTTATGTTGTAGTATTGACTTAATGTCCAGTGGATATAGCTGCTTAATCAGTCATGTTTCACTGTGCTTGTTCCACGTTCTGCATTTAGTGCTAGTTCCTGTTTTCATTATTCTGCTTTCATAGATGTTCGTGGTCATGCATTGGTCTTGTGCCTTCTCTTTCTCCTTTTAATGCAGAGCTTTTTGGTCATTGCTGGCTTTTACGTAGACTCACTTCTCCGTCGAGATATAAATTGTACAAGCAAGATTTTTTGAGTGTGTTTTGCCTTCAACACAATAAAATATGCAAAAAAACAACAAAACAATTCTTATACAGAACAGTAGAAATAACATCAATAACAGTAGTTACATGTCTCAAGAGCAGCACGGGTCTAGGTAATGGAGATGTTCGAATGCGTCTGCTCGTGTCTCACATCAGAGACCACCGAAAACTGTATTTGAATTGAGCTTGTTTCTTAACTTTGGGAGAGGAAACAAATTATAACAACAACAAGAACGCATCTTCAAACAGAGTGAATATTGGAAGGTAGCGGGGAATTTTAGTTCCATATTGGTTTAAATACAGGTATTCCAAACAATTACAATGCCCTATTGGAAGTTCCATTTTCCCAGTAGCGCTAACATATATATGCAGGAAACTGATTTTAGTGAGTGTGTGTGTGGGGGGGGGGTCCATGCGTGCAAATGTGTGCGTGCATGTGTGTGTGTCGGGGCGAGTTCTAATAATTTTTTTACGGAGTATGCGAGAAGTTAATAGCAATTCTACGTTTTTGTTTCTTACGCTTAAATAGCATTCGATTTACGTTATGGTTTTATTGCAGGAGCAAAATGAAATGGTTTACTTAATAATAAACACACAAAATTTACATTGGGAATCATTAGCAGGTAGGTTAGGTAATAAAACATAATGTTCTAAACTACATAGGCCATTAAAGTTGGATTTATGTTTATATTTAGAAGAAAATTAAATATTATTTAATTAGATTACCTCAATTCCGTAGAAAAAATGAATAACTGGGACCATGAACGTGATTTATTTGAAATTACAAATGTAAAAACGAAACAAATGCATGAATTTTTCACTATTTTTGTTTTATACGTTGTATTTTTACATTGAGTAGAGATTTACAATCGCACTTTAACTTTCAAGGAAAAGAAATTTAATTAAATTATGTGGAATTATATTTCGCAGGTCTAATGAATATGTTTCTAATATTTTAATCCATTGTTTTAAAATGGAAAATATAATTCGTTTAGAAATGTAACAAAAATTAAAATAAATAACAACAAAATCTCCTAACATTTGATCAACTTTTATTTACGTCAAACTTAATCTGATGTCGCGGATAATACCTTTGTATAAAAAAAAAATATGTAGTTAAATAAAAATTGTTAAAATATTCACGTGATTCTCGCGAAAGAAAAACAAATAATTGTACATTAAATGCTGCGTTAGCTCATATCTTTTGAATTATTTCAAACCTGGAAATGAAAATTAAAATATATTAAACTAAAGAAATTATGTATACAGAAAGATATGAAATAAAATGTAATATTTACATATTTTATCTAAAGTGGTAGCTGTACATTTGAATACGTTTGGAAATAATTCATTTTCTATATGTAACGACTACTCTCGTTTTGGTGAATAAATCGAAAAGAAGTAATTTCATGATGCTGGTTTGTTAATAATCAGAGATCACTTTCAGAGTGCATGGTTTAAGGGGGTTAGAATTTAGTTAAGAACGTTGGGATTGAAAAGTCTGTTCTTCGTCAACTATGATGTATGAAATAGACAAAATTAACTATGATAGAAATATTTCGTTTTCTATGTAACATTTTTCAATGACGAAGTAGTATTCTTACAGCGTACGTCTGATGCTTTAGAGGGATTTTGTGACATAGGGAAACAATCCTTCATTAGAGGTAATATCATTCTTAAAAACATGTACTTCTTAGGAAACATAAATCACTTAAAGAGACGATGGGAGGATTCTATTGGTATTCCTTTTACGTTTTTGGATTCTGATATGATTATACTTTACGTCTGAAAGTTTTTGAAGGTAAAAAGAGTAAACGTCGTTATCTGCAATGCTGCACAGGTTTTGCGAGAAGTTTAAATAAAGAGAGTAGAGACTCATGCTTCTCCCAATAATATACGTTCTCATGAAATAGAAATGTTTCTTATCCTGAACGAAGATAAAACACATATGCTGATGCCTATAAAATATTATAGGCCCATCGACAACCAATAAAGTAACATCCCAATTTACTGTATGTGGAAGTATATTTGGTAAAATGTTAAGCCCCATACATATATGATTCCCTCAAAAGATGCCCTTTCAATATTTATAATGTCGCATAGTTTTATATAGGTTTGCTTGTTAGCGTCTTAATATTACATTACCTTCTTTCCTCACAATGTTAAACGACCTACAAATAAGAACGTTAACTTGAAATTTATGAAGCGTGTCCCACACATTCTATCGTAGTTAAGGAATTATTGGAGTTTTGCATCTAATACGCTTGTTAATTATTTCTTTCTAAATTATTAGATGGAATTTTTTCAAATTCTTTAATTAATATAATTTTTTCATTTCTTGAATTATGATTTCCAAAACAATTTTTCTTAGAATTTTGAAATAAATTTCAACTCGAATTTAATTTTAATTAATCAATATTCAAATAATTTTTAATTTTTAAATTTCCTCTTGTAAAAAAAAACGTTACCTTTAAACAGTGTATGGTTTGTCACTGCGTTGTCATGATCTCTTTTCCATAAATCCACATTTAAAAACGTATCCGGAGTTGATTATGATTTAGTACTAGAAAATCTAACTTCAAAATACATTTCCATAAACATTGTATCTCAGAATAAAACAAAGCAATTACACATAATCCCTTCAAACACTATACTACATATGAAATTCATAGAAGTAAATAAATGCATCAATAATAAACAAAAAGGCCACAATAAGAATGTGTACTAACGGTATATAACATTTTAAGCTCTGTTCAATATATTTAAAACACATTAATCATAAACACGAATCTATTGTTTAATACACCACAACTCACAAGTCCAGATATGTAAACATATGTAAACTTTTCTCATTTCGTTTATATTTTTCTATGATTGACTGACACAACACAGGTACATATTGGAAGACGGAGTGTATTTACTTAATGACATCGTTACTAGTTCATCCTTTCCATGGCAAACACGCGTACGACACTTGCAATCAAGAATGTCCCTCGTGTTGTTTTGATTGTTAGTCTCGTGATTTATTTATCGCAACTAGTATGATATGATAGAATATGTATTTATATATATATATATATATATATATATATATATATATATATGTATGTATATGCATATACAGTCATACGTATGACTGTGTGTGTACGTGAGTGTACATGTATATGTACACGCATGCACACAAACACGCATATATATATATATATATGTGTGTGTGTGTGTATTTATATTTTATATATATATATATATATATATATATATATATATATATAAGTCAGTAAATGTTGGGGTCGTGTTATATATATATATATATATATATATATATATATATATATTAGGTTTAGTAAAAAGTAAGCAACGTTTTGAACCATGAAGAATTTGTACCAGATTTTTGCAGAGGCTTGAATTTTTAAAAACCTTTTTTTAAACATTGTGATAATACAGACATAGCCTGGCCCAAATGCATCAATAAATTAACATTCACACATTTTTCAGCGTTGTTAGGATCATCTGAAATGGAACTGTGCGATATTCAAGTCAGTTTGCTATTCAACTTATATTTATATTTATGTACATGTATATATATATATATATATATATATATATATATGTATATATATATATATATGTATATATATATATATATATGTATATATATATATATATATATATATATATGTATATATATTTATATATATATATATATATATATATATATATATATATATATATACATATATATATATATATATATATATATATACATATATATATATATATATATATATATATATATATATATATACATATATATATATGTGTGTGTGTACATATATATATGTTTACATATATGTATGTATGCTTATATATATGTATGTATATATACATATATATGTATGTATGTATATATATATATATATATATATATATATATATATAGATATATATACATATATATGTATATATATATATAGATATATATATATAGATATATATACATATATATGTATATATATATATATATATGAGTGTGTGTGTGTGTGTGAGAGAAAGAGAGACAGAGAGAGGAAGAGAGAGAGAGGGAGAGAGATAGAGAGAGAGAGAGAGTATGTATCTTTTTAAGTATTATGTCTGATTTACAGAAATACGCACACTTTTATCTCTTGAACTATGATGATTTGAATTCTTCACAGTCCTTCCGAAACATGACTTCAAATGTTGAGTTCAGTCAGTGATTCGCCATAACATTGCTCTTGCAATCATCTGTTTACTATGACTTTAGTTTTTGCTTTAAATATATTTATTCCATTTAATATTTAATTACGTAGCTATATTTAGCCATCTTACTTACACAGAATCATCAGTTAGTCTACAAGTGTTGTAACCTTTGTCTGTTTATAAATATAGGATAACTCATGAAGTTAGTACAATCATTTCTATCTCGACGTCATTCTGTTTGTATTGATTTATCTCGAATCTAATATGACATTTCACATCCATTTGGGAAAACAAACTGTGGCATTAATATCAAGAGTAACGAACACAGCATAACACAAGTGGCAACATTAATGATATAAGTAATAAATATTAGAAATAATAGCAAGAAGCAGCTGCAGTAACATAGCAGAAACAACGCCGGCAGCAGCTGTAGCGGCGGTAGTAGTGATCTTGCTATTATTAGATTGGTAGTAGAGGAGAACGAAATGGAGAGGCAGTAATGAAAAAATGATAACAATCCTAGTACGAAATGGATGGGTTGTCTCCACTTCGATGAATTTTCATCAACTTCTGTTCTAAAATATTCTAAAACATTTTACATGAAATCTTTTCTTAAACGACGACAGCTAAATCAATTAAATACAATTTGATAGCTTCAAATAAATGCAATAAAAAAAGGATTCAAAATTCTAAACCATTCCAATAAACCAGTTTATTAAGCTCTCTACAGTTACTGAGA
>NC_142939.1:1121189-1161189 GCF_046866305.1 Octopus bimaculoides | reverse complement strand
GTATATGTGGAACTTACTTTTATATGTTCTTCACTTCCCAAAAATGTTCAAATTATGAATTTAAATCGGGTTTCCTGAATTTATATTGAAGTATTCGAGACATCATCGAAATATTTCTTACAAACATACACACATAGATTCATATATACGTATATTTATACGCTTATGCGCGTATTTGTGTGTCTGTATATATATATATATATAAATATGCATCAATCTATTGTTATACATATACGTACGTTCCTGTATGTTTGTATGCATGTATAGGTAGATATATCATAAATTTCTTTAAAGGAAAAGACTTAGAAATTTCTAAAGATTCTATAAAAGAAACTCTGAGACATATAAGTTCTCTCTTCAGGAGTCGACCTCGATATTTATAGCGCAAGCATAAATGAATAAGTTTATGGAGAATTAATTCATATTATTACGCTGTATGCGAAAATATTTTGTAGAGTTTAAACTAAATATTTCATCATATTTTTAGAGTAACACCTACTATCTCCCTCTCATTACATATACGTATCTATCTATCTATCTATCTATCTATCTATCTATCTATCTATCTATCTATCTATCTATCTGTATGCATGCATTTATGCATGTAAGTGTGTATATCTGTACGGATGTGTCTGTGTTTGTTTGTATGTATATTTAGCTACTTATCTGTCTCTTTATATATATATATATATATATATATATATATATATATATATATATATATATATATATATATATATATATGTGTGTGTGTGTGTGTGTGTGTGTGTGTGTGTGTGTGTGTGTGTGTGTGTGTGTGTGTGTGTGTGTGTGTGTGTGTGTGTGTATCACTTTCTCTCCCTCTCACTTTAAATGAAAGAATAGTTTCAAAAACAAAATATTAGCATATGACTTCAATCAAGTAAAGAAAGATTTTTTTTATATGTATACAATTAGAGAGGCTTACGAAGCGGTTTTCTGAGACCAGCATGCGTTTACTGTATTCACAATGATGTATTTCATAAGAAGATGTGCTAACTTTGATTTTTATGATTTGAATATACGACTAAACTATATATCACTCGGGTGATATTTTCGATGTGTAGATGACATACGTTTGTTTCATGATTTCTCATTGACTTTTATTTAGAAAGGTCGAAGTGAAGTATCAATTGATTTATGTTGTAAGATAACTTTGAACCTTGCGCTTAATTAAGGAACCGTGCATTTAATAAAATACATATTACCTATAATAAAATAATGAAAATGGAAAGCTTTTTACAGAGTGGAAAGTCAAAGCTTAGTAATCCTTACATGTTTCTTGTGGAACGAAATTGCAAAGATAATCTGGAACTCCACTGAGGAAAGAAAACTCCGAATGACCCACGGACGAAATACCGCTAAGCATTTTTGCCCTACGTACTAACAATCCTGCCAACTCACCGCAGATCTGAAGTACTTTAATATTAAATCAGTGAAAGGCGGCGAGCCGGTAGAAACGTTAAAAGGCCGCGCGAAATGCTTAGTGGTATTTCGTTCTGAGTTCAAATTCCGCCGAGGTCGACATTGCCTTTCATCCTTTCAGGGCTGATAAATTAAGTACCAGTTACGTGCTGAGGGCGATGTGATCGACTTCATACCTTTGTGTGTCCTTGTTTGTCCCCTCTATGTTTAGCCCCTTGTGGGTAGCAACGAAATGAGAAACGTTAGCAGCATTTCGTCTGTCTTACGTTCTGAGTTCAATTCCGCCTATCAGCCTTTCGGGACGAGGGAGTATAAATTAAGTACCAGTTGTGTAATGGCGTCGATCTAATCGACTGGCACCCTACCCCAAATTTCAGGTCTTGTGCCTAAAGTAGAAAAGAACATATCATTTATTTCAGGCGGTGTGATGGCAGAAACGTTAGCAGGCCGGGCGAAATACTTAGTGATATTTCGTCTGTCTTTTTGTTCTGGGTTCAATCCTCCGAGGTCGACTTTACTTTCCATCCTATCGAGGTCGATAAATTAAGTACCAGTTGCGTACTGGGGTCGATCTAATCGACTGGCCTCCTCCATCCAAAATTCCGGACCTTGTGCCCAGAGTAGAAAAGAATATTAAATCAGTCAAAATATAGCTGAACGATGCCGCTTCTGTAATACTTCAATTGCATTGATATGAATTGGAAACAATAGCTTCATTATTAAATGTGCTTTTCTTAAACAATATGTACCTTTCTGTAAGTGCATTTACTTTTACTGGGTATACTCATTAATCGGTATGGGTTACTTTTACATTACTCTATATTTATTTAGTGCTATATGATACATCTTTCAATTTCATCACTGTATATATTTACTCTGTGTATTCTCTATACGTAAGTGGGAACTAATGACCACCTATATACATAGTGGAGGGTAAAACGTAGGTAGAAGTTGAACACTATTCGTAAAACATTACAATAAATCTCACAGCTCTAGCTTTGCTTTCGTATTTGGCAAATAATCGATAGAAACTATCTATATGTTTACTTTTTCTAATCAGGAATATATTCTGGGATTTCGATGGAGAATTGAAAAACGAACCGCTCTGATTCTGATTTATGGCATGTATGAAGGAAGGCATTAGATTCAATAGACATTTGATTAACAAAACCACTTGCTTTGTGATCCGCCCACATAAATGACTCTTTCGAATACGATGTAACATTAAATGTCTTTCGTTTCCCACTTGAAATACGAAGTCCATGATTTTTGGCTTTACTTTTTCAAGAGGGAAATCTAAATTTTCTATCATAATGCTATAATGATTTTAGTGTCGTGCGTTTAATATATTTTTAGACTCTTGATTTCTCAAGCCCGTAGGTTTGGAGTATGTAGTTGAAATTGAAGCACTTGGTATTCCTCTTGTATTCCATCTTCATCTGGCCGCCTGCCAATTCCTAGAATTGTAAGCAGCAGAACTATGAGATTGTGCCAAACTATGCAACTGCTTTTGGCAAAATATTAATAGTTTCTCAAGAACATTCATTAAGTTTATAATTTAAAGTATTATCTGCGAGGGAGCATCATATTTCAAGTCACATTCCGAAAGTAAATAATTGCATTCATCTTTCTTAACTGCAAAGCTGCTTGCTTTGCTCTGTTCTGCCTATGTATTCTTCATCAGGTTACCTGGGTAGTAGATTGGAACTGGTTAAGACGTTCGATAAATTTCTGAAGATTCGTGTCAACAGTAATTTTTCCTTAGTGAGAAGCATTGAAGCGTAGAATGTTTGGTTAGACACCAGTGATGTGATAATTGCAGTTGGTTTATCGGTCGCAGATATTTACCGTTGTTTTCTTACATAAATACAAAGTGGCTGATGTAATCTATTATGCCAATCTTGATGCTAGAGTGTGTATTGTTTTAATTAACGCATGCTTCGTTTGTAAACAGAACGTTAACTTTCGTTTGTAACTACAGCAATGTACTTTTCCACATGTTTTACAGACTCCATTAATCTACCACCGTTGGATTAATTACATTCTCCAGTGAAAAACGAACATCTGTAGAGATGAACACATCAACTGAACATTCCATCATTTTTATATTACAGAACACAGCCCATCAACTATATTTTGAAGTAGTATGAATTCAAACATGTAGGTCACATACTTTAAGTAACGGAAATTTGTTATACGGCAAATAATTTTTTGTAATGGCATGATTCCTCGTTTGGTTCCTTTTACTGGCACTATGGGCACAAGATTTCAACAAAAGCGTCGGTTTGGCGATGTTACTATTAAAATTGTGTGGAGTCATGCCTGATGTAATTTGTTTCGAATTTGTAATCGACTTGTTCATTTTTGACAATCATATGGAACACTCTTGAATTTAACGGCTTACTGTGCTGTAACTATTCGGGACAGGTCTGCGTTTTTTCATCTTGTTTTCTCGTCAGTCTCCGAGTGCTTGTTGAAGGGTAATGGCTATTGTCCTTCATCCATTACGTAACTTGTACTCAGCGAAAATTTGGAGACAGAAGGCAAAATGTTCTGCTCTCTGTTAAACTGAAAAAAGCAGCTGAAAAACACAGGAAAACGTCTCTTGTTAAATTCATGACATTAATGCATATTTAGTGCTAATCTAAACATGAATAACAACAACAATTTTTTCGGAAGGGTCTTGTTCAAAGCTCCACAACTACCATAAACCCACGGAAAAAAACACAATAACATAGAACTCAGAAATTTACTTATTCCTATATATATATATATATATATATATATATATATATATATATATATATATATATATATATATATATATATATATATATATATATCTTTGTGTGTGAGTGTGTGTGTGTGTGTGTGTGTGTGTGTGTGTGTGTGTGTGTGTAAATCCTCTATATATATGTATGTTGGTATGTATATATGTTGCTATTCGGTATATAACATGTTAGTAATCACTCAACTATAAAAAATAGAATATGAAAAATATTAACAGGCATAACATACTAAAAAGTAATTTCTCCGGAATAGGATTATACTTTTCATTCTGTTTTAGAACCATTTCACAGTTGAGAAATATGTCTGATAACATCTCACATGTTGATGTGACCGCAAGTGTAATATCGAAAACTGTGCCCTATTTACGTTTTACTCGTGTGGTTGGATAAATAAACTAATATATTTAAACACAAATTGACGTTTGTTTAGAGGCACCGTCCCACTTCACGCTTAAGTTTATCTATAGATTACTTGTTACATATAATCAAGATTTTATGCATATTTCTGAACACTAAAATAAAGAAAAAAATTATATGTAGAAACAAATGAATGTTTCACTGCTGTAAACTTATTAGGTATTTTGTTTCATGATTTAAGTTTTATATTTTGATTCTTTGTTAAAAGTGTAAGATAGTTGTGAAAAGGAATATATCATACAGTTGCCTGTAGAAATACATTCACTTATTTACCCCTCTGTTTCAAGTCTCTCGTCATATGTGTGTAGAATATTTTTATCAAATAAGCTTGGTTGAATGTATTTGTGTACTATCTTGTGATATGTAGGCTAAAAGAAGACCAACCTTCACACAGATATCGTTTCTTGTTCTTAAGAATTATTTCAACAGATTTCAATTAGTTATATGTAAGTGTGCTATCACACTTGGGTCTGATAATATATTTTAAAATTTTGGCACAAGGCCACCAAGTTCAGGGGAAGGGTAACTCGATTGCAACGACTCCAGTACAAAACTAGTATTTAGGCTATCGATCCCGAAAGGATGAACGGTACGATCGACCTCTAAGGAATTCTAACTAGCCATTTTGACACCGTACTGACGACTCTGTCAGCTTACCGCCTTCTTGGTTTTGATCGGGCAGTTCAAAATTTGATACGAGTCCATAGTCGACCTCGGCCGAATTTGGACCAAGAACGTGATAACGGAAGAAATATCGCTAACCATTTAGCCCGGCGTGCTAATGTTTCTGTTAAACCGACATTTCAAGGCCAACAATGTAGCGTTGGGGAACAAGTCGATTACATTAAAACCAGTGTTCAAGTAGTACTTGCTTTAACGACCTCCGGATTTAGAAAGGGAAGGTCTACACCGGCGAAATTTGAAATCAGAAAGAAAACACGGACGAAATGACGTGTTTTGCCTGACGTGATAACAATTCTGTCAGCTGGTATAATATTCTTTTTTACTCAGGCACAAGGCCCAAACTTTTTGGGGAGGAGGCCAGTCGATTAGATCGACCCATGTATGCAGCTGATACTTAATTTATCGATCCAGAAATGATGAAAGGTAAAGTCGACCTCGGCGAAATTTGAAGTTAGAACGTAAAGACAGACGAAATACCGCGAAGCATTTCGCCCGGCCTGCTAAGAAACGTTTCCAAGTTTCTGCCAACTCGCCGCCGTATATTCAGCCTAAATATTAACGACGCATCACGGTAACTTCACACATATGAATTTATGTATGTAAGTATGGTATGTATTTTTCTCTCTCCCCCCGTTCTCTCTCTCTCTCTCTCTCTCTCTCTCTCTCTCTCGATATATATATATATATATATATGTAGATATCCACACACACACACACACACATACACACACACACATACACACACACACGCACACACACACACACACACACACACGCACACACACACACACACACACACACACGCACGCACAAACGAACACACAGGATCACACACACACATAAACATATATAAATGTTTAGATAAATAGATACAGATGAGCATATACAAGTATATAAAGGATATGAAGCGTTTAGTTCACTGATGATCTAAACGAATAGGGACACTGAGTAAATGCTACAATTGGTCATCCGTTTGGTTCGAGATTCACAACTGAGGCTGATGCTAGGCATCCGTATTTGGCTTCCATGTTAGCGCAGATATACATTAGAGACGTGTCCGTCTTAGTATATGTATGTGAAAACAACATGGAAGCCATGTTTGATTCTCCATGCATAACGGCTTTGTAGCACAATAAGACTCTCATTGAGGTTTGATATTCTTCCATTGCGGTTGCAACTACCACGATTTGCTAATTGGATGTGACCAAAATAATAACGGCACGCAATCGAAACAAAACTCCAGCTTGCGAATGTTGGAGTTGTGACTCGAAACATTAACACTTATCACATCAATGTGGAGCAAAATATATTTAAGAAACCTGTAAACGTTGATAAAGTAGAAGAGATTGCGGCATATATATATATATATATATATATATATATATATATATATATATATATATATATATATGTATATATATGTATGTTATGTATGTGTGTTGTGGGTGTGGATGTATGTATGCACTATTTATATATATTCATGAATATGTATCTCGTACTCGTGTAATCATCACAGCCCTACTTCAAACTCTAAATATGAATCTAACCAAACAAATATGAATAACTAAATTAAGGCTTACATGTCTTTCAAGTTAGATTAAAATTTGCAGAATCCATCTTTGAAATTTGAGTAATTTTTTGCTCATGATGTTTTTCACTCTTTTCGCTATGAATAGCAATCATCAGGCAGTACTAATCCTGCCGTGTTCCAAATGCAGGTTATTGGCGCCGTTCATAATTGAGACGCGTGCGAAATATATCCATTCAAATCATTCTCAGGTATTCATGCAAGATACGAGATAAATTCAGAGAGCCCGGTTCACTTTGCTGTAGGCTATTCACTGTAGTTTACTACCTAATATTGTATGGAATTATTTTTGCTGGCATATCGATACTACCATGTGGTCTTAACCCGCTAGTATAATTACATAGAAGGAAATAGTTTTACAGATTTTATTTTCTTGCATTTAGCTTCCAAAGTTCGATTCTTATATAGCTCAATCCTAATATTTTGAACTTACCGTAAAGTATCAGCAGAGATGCCCCGAATTTGACAAGGGGAATTTTAGTAACATTCATGTATTAGAAGATTAAATACCTCTGGGTATAATTTTCTGTGTTCAGACTGAAAGAATATACTGAGCCTGGGGTCATTGCTGGTCTTCCACGATGGGTAAGATTCATAGGAATAACGTTCCGTTTAAAGTGCAGGAATGAAATATTCCACAGGGAATTCAAGCAGATTGATTAAAGATGTAAAGCAATATCATATTCACCAAACTTTGTTATCTTTCAATGCTTTTAATTTCTTATACATATACATATACGGAATTACATGAATACATACATATACATACACACACACACACACACACACACACACACACACACACACACACACACACACACACACACACACACATATACATACAAATATTCTATAATTATAAGCATAATTATAGAATATTTGTACAATTTAACCTGAAAAGTTTATTCTGACGTAGCGAACTACTTGGTGAAATTATTAATTATTAATTAATTAATTTTACCCTTTTGTTATGATATATATATATATATATATATATATATATATATAAACATACATATGTATACATATATATGTGTGTGACTATGTATGTGCGTATGTATGTGTGTATGCAAATATGTGTATGTACATGGGTCTGTGTGTATGTGCTTGTGTGTGTGTGTGAGTGTATGTGTATGTGTATATATGTGTGTGCTGTGTGTGTGTGTGTGCGAGAGAGTGAGAAAAGAGAGAGCATGTGCTTGTCTTCTGGGTGTGGCTGAGTATGTAATGTCCATCCTTTCTATGACGAATAGCAGAAAACCGTAAACAGCTATTTACTCTGCTATTTCTTTCCGTTTATGTTGTCTCACTATAAAAAACACGTATTAATAATCAAATTCGAATATTTAATAAGACTCACATACGCTACACAATTTATATGACTACAATAGATTATGAAATCACTGTACTCATTTTTGCTGGTACTGACACTAAATCGTAGCATTAATTTCAATCGAATCTCTAGAAATTCTGGAACCTACCTTCATTACTATTCGCAAAATATATGAATAATTATATTTAAATTACTGTGTTTTGACATATACAAACTAAATCATGTTATAGAGAGTGTGTTTTTACATCAGGTGTTTTGACATCTGATATTTTATGAAGCGCCAGCAGTAATAATAAGGAAATTTATCTGTTTGATGTTCTTATATATTTCACGTGAATCTACTTCAGGTGATGTGAGAATATAAGATTCGAATTTACCGAACCTCATTTTTATATTTTGTCCTAGGAAGACATAGAATACATTGTCGAAGGCTACCTCTGTAAATTCTTCACGAAATGATAGTAAACGTATTTGATCCATTCTTTATTAATAAAAGTGCTGTCAAAATTATATTTACTAAGCGCTATCTGAGTAAAATCTTAATAGTACTGCTTACCTCGCAATATCCCGATTAATCTTCCATATTTAAAAGATTTAAAATGGTATTTTGCATCCCAGTTTTACCGTAGTGTGCGCACATAAAAAAAATATAAGTACTATTCGTATATATATGTAAATTAAAGTTAAGGATAAAATCTATATAAGATTTTATCAAGTAGCTAGCGCGTAAAAACAATTAAGGTAAAAAGATTAACACAAGGTATATAATTTTATAAGTAAAATATTCTATTACGGGAAGTTACGAGAAGTAAAGCCACACGGCGGAAAGTGACGCCAAAGGCCTTAAGCTACTTTATTAAATATATACACGCGCTGAAATCGAGGGAAAGAACAAAGAAAAAAATGTTTGAAACAGTTAAGTCATATATCAACACGATTTCAAGGTCAGCGTTGTATTAATATCTTATTTCGTATGATATAGCCAGAAATACATAAATATAAACATTTATATATATCACACGAACACAACGTATCCACAGAGCATATACAAATGTTCACACATATATATCTGTGAAAAAATCTTGTTCATCTCAGCCCCGTGTGTTTAACGAACATAATTCAGCACTGAATATATTACAGTTTAATATTATTCAATTAGATTTAAGGACAAAGTCTATATCAAGTAGCCAATTAACGTAAAAACTTAATACGAAGTACATAATTTAATAAATACAATATATATATATATATATATATATATATATATATATATATATATATATATGTATACACACATATATGTTATGTCTATATATACATATATATATTGTTGGTTGGTTGATGTGATTCCTGATCAAGAAAATTTTACATAATAAATGTTTGATCACTCAAGCAATATGGAAGCTGCCGTGATTAGGTTTATTGTTCTGATCAATATGAATGTACGCCTAACCACTGTAAAGTAGAACTTGCTTTGACGCTGTGTTTTGTAAATATATAGAAAACATCATATAAGATCACATTATGCTACTTAAATATTTTCGATCTGGAAAATAAGAAAGACACAAATTTAAGAGACAACATATATCAAATAATAGAGAAAAATAGCTGAAAGTGTTAGAGTAGTGTTATGAAAGTGATATGTTTAGCGAAATACGATATGAAACGCAATGAACTAAATGGCATTAGCTACATATTTCTGGTTGCATTGATCCATATGGGAGAGAGATATTTTGCAGCCAGTATGTCTGGCTAAAAGTCAATTTTGAGGGTAATCTCTTCTCTTATAATGCAATGTATATTTCTATCATTTAGCAGTTTTAGTTGTCTGAAGCGGTTAACATTACTCTGTAACTCATGAATGAAGATAATTAGTAGAAATTATGAATAATGTGCACATACTTTTTAACAATGGAGGGGTTTGAAGCTGTTATTTTATTTTTGTTATACTTTACTTCATTCATAACTGTCTTAGAAATGAATGTTTCTTTGGTTTGTAGACAATTCATATCTAATAACAGTAATTGAATGGCGTCAACTTTATGGATATGGGGAACTAAGTGAAAATTGTAAATTTCATAGGATTAAAATAATTCCCAACTACAAACAGAATCGAAACAATACCTATCAGTTCCCTTACTAGAGTTGTAAGTTATTCTTGTTTGACAATGGAGCTCAAACAATGTTAGAATTGTTGGATTGTATATGAAAAAACAGAACTGTTTTTTTTCACAATAAAGATATTAGTATGGTGATATTTGTGTCTTTGAGATTATTCTTAATTTGATTCGTCCTCGAGACTAAGTTAAGGATATCCTGGAACACATTTTTCAGGTGAAATAAAAAAAAATATGTTCTTTAAATTAAACTCATCTGAGAGTGGTAGAATTTTAGAATCATGACTAAGCTACAGGTGAGACAATTTAGAAAGTAACTTTGATTTATCCTTCGATTTATACGTCCTCACTTTTCTATTCTAATTACCTTTCCAAGTACGTACTGATACACACACTCATGTATGTATGCATGTATGTATAGAGTGGATATGTATATATTATTTCATACTTCATCTTAACGTATAACCGGGAGCGCTATTATAATATATACTGTCTCCTTATTCCTTCACAAAATTTATTGACTCCACTCATAATGATAGTAAGGTAGTCGATTAATTCAAAGATTTGGGATGTGGGTTTGTTTTCACAATATTTTAAATGAAATCTTCTAGAAGTCAGTTGAACGTAATTTGCACAATCGATGGCAACCAACTTGGCTTAATATTTGCACTGCACTAATGACAACAAATTCAGTCATTATGTTGCATAATAATTTCTATCTTAAAACTACTTTTTAAAATGTAATGTGTCTTGAATGGCACAACAATGCACTATAATAACAATAATGGACTACGATAACTTATAATTTAATTATCCATAGTCTGTTATAATAATAATATTTCGGAATGCAAAACTTCCTTCTTCAGATATCGCTAATAATTGTTTCTGCCACTGCTACAATGGCTTTTTTTTTCGGCAGCTTCTCTACAGTGGTCTCACGAAGCTCCTTCCGGAATTCCTCATGGGAAGTGCGTGAGGGTGGCCATGTCTCAAGCTCGTGTGTGTTGGCACATCCACAGCGCTGCTTCTAAGTTATGTATTATATGTGCAGTTTCTTTTTTTTTTACTCTCCTACATTTTAAAAGCAATTCTCGCTTCTTTGTCTTATCTTTGGTTTATACAAGTTTTCCCTGATATAGAAACTTAACTCTCTTTTAATATTTGTCTCCGAAGTTTATCTTATTTGCATGCTGAACACATGAGACGAGTTATGATTTAATGCGTTACAAATACATGGTTTTTCTTTACCTTCTGAGTATATGGCCCATCTTCCGTTCGCTGGAGTCGAATTTACCTTTTATCCTTTTCGGGGACGAGAAAATATGTACAAGTTGAACACTGGGTTCGATGTAATCGACTTACTCGAATCCCGAATTTGCTGGCTTTGTGCCAAACTCTGATACCAATATATTCCAAATATGGTAGAAAAATCTAAAATTATTTTCAGAATGATTATTGCCTGAAGATGTTTAGTTATGTATCCGACATTTACAGTTTTAAATACAAATTGAACATCCACCGAATACACAATGGTTTTCAATAAATGTATTTTAGTGTGTAACATATGTTTGTACACATGTATGCTTTGCTATATCATTCAATGATATTCTGCTGAGATAAGCTTCCTTCAGATTATCTATTTCTGTTTTCAGATACTCAGATGCAATAAATGATTTTATTATATTCAAAGTATTATCAGTCGTGGGCTTGGGGTGTTACTACACACATTATCATCTTGCAATAATAGAAATATGACAGTATTACTACAATTCTGACGTAATTTTATATCAAATATATAAAATATCTAATATTATTCTAAGAGATGGCATCTTGCCAATGGTAGAAAATAATATTTAAGGGCCTATCTACGCTTATTATAATATATTTGCATATATGCTTTTCAATTCATTCATCTTTCCGGTTACTCTATTTCTCAGTCATTATTTCTATAGCTGGACATTTCAATACTTAGATTTGCATTACATCCGAATATCATTCGATATTATTTGCAGTTCGACAGATCTCTCTCTCTCTTTCTCTCTCTCTCTCTCTCTCTCTCTCTCTCTCTCTCTCATTTCTTCTCTCGCTCTCCCTTTCCCACTATTAATTAAGAGACATATCAATTCATATATTAATGTACTTATATTTAACTTCGTAATATACGGAGAAAACATATGAGAAAGTGTATGTGTATATATATTTGTGCATGATTGATTGATATAAATACACATATACTTATATAAATATAAACTGAGACAAACAGATATGAATATAGGTTAACATGAATCTACACATTCGCGTATATGCATACAAACACGTACACATATTCACTAATAATATAAATCTTAGTTTTATTGTCACGTTATATAGAAACTGTTTAACATTAAACTGAATAATTACTAAAGGCGGTTTTTCTTTGAAAGACTACTGTTTATTAAGCATTTTAACGGAAAATGATAAATTTAACTCCCAACTTCCCGCTGGCTCGCCTAAAGAAATTTATCCTTTTCAACGCAAACAGTTTTATTCAGGTTCCAAAGGAGCATACTCTTGTTTAATGCTCTAATACACAGATGTAAATATATGTCTTTGTGTATGTATATCTATGGTTGTGGATACGTATATAACATATATGTTCTGTACAGTTAGATGTACGACGTGTTGGTTTCGTCATTTTGAACCAGAGACAAAGAGACAATCCAAACATAAGAATCACAACTCTGCACCCGCTCCAAAAAAAGGGCCAAGGTCATATCATCCGCAGGGAAGTGATGGTTTCAGCTTTGGAGGATGCATAACGCATTGTATTTATTGACTGGATTCAACAGGGCCGCATCATCAATGGAGTGTACTACACCAACTTGACAAAGCATTTACAAAAGTCTATCAAGTCGAAACCTTCAAGGTCTCTTCACTCATCAGGACAATGCTCCAGTTCACAGGACGATGGTTTCAATGGATGTTCTGCATGACTGTGGCTTTGGAATAGTTGATCAAGCCCTCCTTTCTCCTGATTTAGCCACATCAGACTATTATGAAGCGAAGCTTGCCTGGGAACCATTATCACTCTAATGATGATGTCATATCTACTGTTGCTGCCAGTTACTCTGGAAGTCTTCTTTGAACAGTCAGATGTTAGTTTATCTCAGAGGATATATAAAGCAATTATAAATAAATGCTGAAATTAATGAATGCAAGATTTCACAACTCTAGCATCATTCCTTCATAGTCCACCTATGAAATTTTCAGCCCGATCTCGTATATGTATTTGAACATATACATGCGTATGAATTTGAATGTCTATGCAAGCATATTTCTAAACATATTTCTAAACATATTTCCATGCTTATGGATGTGTGTTGACACACATGGTTACAGATAGACATATATATACGGATGTATATATGTGAACTTGTGATTGTGTACGCGAGCTTATTTTCTAGGCTGTATAATAGGGTGTATATATATATATATATATATATATATATATATATATATATATATATATATATGTGCATATATGCGTGTATATGTGTATAAAGGTGAGTACATGCAGAAATATGTAGATCCCTCTACATCAGTAAAATTAGGTATGTATAAATAAACGTTTATATAGGTACAAATCTGAATATATGCATGTGTGTATGCACATATTTGTAAGTATATGTAGGCAACAATGTTTACGTATATATATAGTCTTTTGTTGAAAGGTAGGGATGTCGGATAAATGCGACTCATATCGTACGACTTATCGCATTGATTGAAAACTAGTGTGAACGGGGTAAACGTCATTTATACCTATTGTATAATTTGATATCCTAGCATTTCTCTGCTTACCATCTCTCTCGTTGTCTCTCTTGTTGTTGGCAATAGTAGTAGTAGTAGTAGTGAGGGTTTTCTATGCGTATTGCTGCTGCCCGTATCGTTTGTGTTGGTTTGTGTATTTTCATCGTTGTTTTCGTTGTTTTCGTTGTTTTTGTTGTTACTACCCACTATTATGAGTATTCTTACAATACAGTTATTGTTATTGTTACTATTATTATTGCTATTGTCATCCTCCTCCTCCTCCTCCTCTCTATCATCACCATCATCATTATCATCATCATCGTTGTTGTTGTTGTTGTTATCTAGTTTTCTGCTTCTTGTATGCGTGGCGATTGTTATTCGTGTTATTATTGTCCTTCTCTTACTCCAGTTAGTAGTGATGGTGATGGTGTTGCTTCTTCTGGCTTTGGGGTTTCTGGTCTTGCTATGTTTTCCTTCTGTTGAACTTCTCCCCGTCCCCATTCCTACTTCTACTTCTGCTGCTATTCTGCGCTCTCATCTTTGAGTGTGTGTCTTTCTGTGTTTGTGTGTTCGTTCTCCTCTGCATTATTGTTGTTCTTGCAGCAGTTTCTGTTGCTACTGTTATTGTTGTTGTTGCTGTTCCTGTTATTGCCAACTTGTTTTGTTCTCGTTTCTCTTGTTAATGTTGCTGTTGTTATGTTTGTTCAAATTCCAGTGAATTTTCGTGAATGCTTTTTCTATTTCAGAGAGAGTTCGTAATATATTTACTGTTCTCTATACGGTGAACTTTGGTGGTATTTCGAGTATGGACTTTTTTTCCGAGTCGAATGTTTTATTTCCATAGATGTTCATTGCATTGTCCCTGCCAAATTGGCCTGTTAGTGCGGTGTCTCTCATGCATGTCCCATCGATCTGAGGCGGGTGCCACCGTTTTTCTCCAAGCTTCAGTTGCATTGTTTCTTATATTAGGTTCGTGCGCCGAACTTGTGCCAGATGGTCGCACCATCAACGCTGAAATTTACTGTGATCGAATCTACCACGCGCTGGTTGAAAAGTACCCAAAACTTGTTCGTCGAAAACGCGCCTTTTTTCAACAAGATAATGCAAAGCCGCATACAGTCAGAAAGATCAGTAGTAAAAGTGAAGAATTGGACGTTGTGGAAGTTCTTCTGCCTCCAGCCTAGATTCCAGACGTTGCTCCATCTGACTACGGTCTCTCAATGCACCACTTCATGAAAGGTCACCAATTTAAGTCCTTCGATGAAGTTGGAGATGCCTCTCAAGAATTTTTCGATTCAAAATCGAAGGATTGGTATTTTGACCAAATCTGAAAGCTTGTAGACCGTTGGCAGAAGCTCGTGGAAAATGATGGTCGTTATTTTGAATAAATTCTTGCATAAAAATCATTATTTTAACACGGTGCACGAACTTTTTCCTTAAACGAGTATTTAATCCAAAGGTAGAAGAGTTCAGCGCATTTACATCTGACGTAAATGCTTTCTTCGTGTATGATGTCCATAAATGCTGTTCCCTCTACTGGGGTGGTGAGCCAATATACTTCCTGTAGTAACACACGTTTGCGTTTTCTAGTATGGCTGAAGTTTGTATTTTTTGTTTATCATTAGTGTTCTTTTCAATCATTCAACCTAACCGCTTGTGAGTGGCAGCTTTTTCACACGAGTAGCGACAGTGTTATTGTAAATTAGTGGAGAAGACACACAGTTTTCCGAAGTGAAGTTATTGTGTTGTGATGATCTTTCTTACATAACGAAATATAGTGTTTTACAACTCACGCTGTTATGTTTTTGTTTTGCATGATTCCTGATGTGAAGTCGTGTGTTGAAATAGACATTGTTATATTTGGGGATGGTAATTTTGTTTTTTCCCAACCGTGTAGTATGTAGTATGAACCGACAGGTTAACTGCAAGATTAGGAATGCAGTCTATAGCAAGCGGTGCACTGAGGGATGGTGCAGAAACATGACAACGTTTAATAACATATATCTTAAGGTATTATCAACACATACAACAATCACGGTACTTAAAGAGATTATAGAGGCCATACACATAGTAACAGGCAGACCGTACCTCAACAGAAAGCACGAATGGAAAATTACAACCCCACCACATTACACAACATAACATCTAAAGACAGAATGACGGTGAAATGAGGCACAGATACAAACACATACAAATAGCACTATACAAAAATCCATGTACACACACAAAAGACACACACACGTATTTAAGATGAAATGAGGGAAAAGTAAATAAGTGAATAATAAATAAATAAGTAACAGCTACAGATACAAACAGTATAATATGCAAACCCGTATATGCACGCAGAAAACATACATCCAAAACACATAGAAATGCGTTCACATACATACGCGTGCACGCGCAGTGCACACGCATACACAGATACCAGAGTAAACACGCGCAGAAAGGCGGAATAGATTAAACAGACCAGGAGGAGAAACGTGGGATGGAGACTCGCTGAGAGGCCACAGGTTGTATAACAAAAGACTTCCAGACAATAGACATGAAATAAGTACCATAAGAAACGAGTTAAGAACGAATATCTAGTGCGTGTGTTTATTTGGTAAGAAGAAAAATGTCCATCCCGAAATATAACAATATTTGGAGTAAAGATTGTTTGCCAACATAACATGGGTCTCCTGGTTTAGGACGAATGTTGCTGTAATTTAGCCTCAAGAGGCATCGTCTCCAGCTGGCTATACGACACGATCTGTGGCTTTATATTTTCGAAATTGCGATTTCAGGCTCAAAATAATATCTGTGTATCGCCAGCTGGAGACGATGTCTCCAGGAGCTAAATTGCAGCAACATTCGTCCTAAACCAGGACTGCAATATTATGTTGGCAAACGATCTTTACTCCAAAGTACTGTTGCTGAATATCTCTCATTGTGAAATTTAAATATAGTAATTTTCATAACAATAATTGTTTCAGCGAAACATTTTACAGCTGGAATCTTGCAAAATAAAGGCATAAACACGTGTGTTTGAGTGTGTGTATATATATATATATATATATATATATATATATATATATATATATATATATATGAGTGTGTGTGTGTGTGTGTGTGTGTGTGTGTGTATGGGTGTGTGTGTGTGTCTGTCTGTGTGTGTGTGTGTGCGTGTCTGTGTCTTTGAGTGTGTATGTATGTTTTTTATGCTAGTTTTCTTTCACGTCCAGAAATTTTGGAACGAGTATGGGAACGTCGATTACATCGATCCCAGTGATCAAGTGATACTTAATGTTTCGAACGCAAAGAGATGAATTGTGCAGCTGACATCGACAGAATTCAGCCTTAGAACGTAATGACGCAGAAAATGCGGCTAAGCTTTTTGTCCGGCGTGCTAAAAATTCTGCCAGCTTATTTCCTTCCGTCAGTATGTAATCATCGTTCCCTAGAAGTGTATATAGATAAGTAAATAAATGAGAATTTACGAGTATATTTACAGACCAGGAGCATATACAACTTTGTATTAACATACGTATAAAAAGGGATGACCACTAAGTGTATTAATATAGATTATTGCTATATATATTATACATTTATTATTAATGGTATATTTACAGATTAACCAGAATAACACAATTTTCAATCCTCACTTTCCCAAAACATACAGTATGGAATTTTTTAATAGAAATCAAATAATACCAAAACCAATTTCACTTGATTCAGACTTCACTGGATTAACAAAAATTTCATCAACAAGGAATTTTTTTGAACTCTAAAACATAGAAAAAAAAACACCATTCTTATACAAAGAATGTAGTGACCTGATTGAGCCAAACCTGAAATTGACATACCTATTTACACCGATTCTTTCACACTTGACTGAATCCTACGCAATAAGAAAACTTCCACATCGATGTATATGAAATCTTTGATGTGTATACTTGCACATATACATACCTACTTATACACACACACACACACACACACACACACACACACACACACACACACACACATATATATATATATGTACGTACCTCTATATGCACATGTAGATACTTATATATATACATACGTATGTGTATGTTTATGCATACATATATATGTATAAATACACACACACACACACACACACACCCACACATATGAGTATTCCATTGATGACATCACGTTTCTTACTTAATCTGCAACTTTGAACACTCTATTGCACATTGCTTTAAGTGCCCTCGTCTATGGACAGTGCGCTTCACTATTTCGTGGATAATTTGATTTTTTTACTAACGGCGATCTGCAGTCGTCGTTTAGTTTATCGTAAGCAATTTGTGTAAGTGTGTGTGTGTGTGTGTGCGCGTGTATGTGTGTGTGTATGTGTTTTACATGATATAAATGATCAGAAGTATGTGTCATGGATATGCATAGAATTCGAGTGCCTTCCGAATACTGAGCCTCTGCACGAATCCTTTCCAATGCTGTGTTCTCTCACTACTAGTAATTTGTATCAATGGATGTAACTGGAACATTTTGAGCTGGAAGAGCACCAGAACAGTAGATGCTCATATTTATTCAAAACTACTGAGGGACAACATTTATATAATTTTTAAAATCTCGGAGTAATACATTTGGAGTTTATGTATATATTAATTGGAAGATAATGATAACAGATTTATAGGACTTAACCTTCTTAGTGTGTTTCGGTTTGCTAAAACTTTTGGCGATCGAGTCTCTCAATTCTTTCATTTGTATATGAAATATAAATAAATCCTTCTGTAGTGTATATCAAAATATTGGTAATTCAATGTTGTTTAAGTATCTAATGTAATTTGTGCATTTGTCACAGGATTTATTTCTATCTCAAGAATACTTCCAGTTACTAAAAAATACTTTTGAGTAAATGAAAATTATATTTTGGAAACCTTTACGTAATTAAGTCATACGTCCTCCCGTGGGAATTTGCCTTATTAAAATGATATAATTTCTTAAAGTACAAGCAGATTTGAATAAACAAATATGTCGCATGACAATCTGTAAAGAAATAAGAAAGTAATGTGACAGCTGTCAAGCAGACTCTCTTGTGCAAAAAGCCACATTTAAGGGACATTAACCGAACTGATTCTGTCCGATGGTGTATTTTATTTGATTTGACACAGAAAGAAAACTGTGTTCATTCTCATGTTCAAGTTTTTGTACACTGTGTTTGTCACGATATACGAGGAAGTACGTGCCTTCTTTCCAATGAATCCTTGTCGTGGATATACTGAATCCATTTGCAAATGAAATATTTGTTTGTAAGCCCAAATATCAAGGAGCATTCTATTCACTGAACGTTTTCTCGTTACTAAGTCAGTGGGTGTCCTAATTATTTCCCCAGAAACAATATTTCTGTCAGGAACAAATGTCTTTCAAACACAGAATTACTTTGTAAGCAAAGCACAATATACTTTATTATTTCAATTACGAAAGTGTATCGTAAAGGTCGCCGTTCCTGATAAAAGTATAACAAGTTGTACATTTACAATTATTTAAAATAAGGTATAACAAGTAAAGACTTACTACTTGGAAGCAATTTTGTGTTCTGTTACATATCATTAGATCCAATGACGCAGTGTGCGTCATCAAATTGCTCGGTATACAGCTTTTCTGTAGTATGTAGCATATTATCGTTTAAAAGTATATTCTATAAACCGATTAGACTAGAAATATTTCTGAATTATTTACAGCAGAAATACTTTTTGCGACAAAAGTTATATAAAACAACGTTCTCAATTCCACATGTAAAATTAGCGTTAGTTGTAACATTTACATTTTTCTTTGACGATTGTTTATTACTCCTGTTGAAGATGTATCATTGCACACTAGTCGAATCAAGACATCTTGTGGCTGTAATCCCAAGGGAGTGAATAACTTTTACTTTTATTTGTTACGAGGAACAATGAAATTGATATTAGCATTCATGGATTTCTGGATCTGGATGACACTCGTCGATGTGTACCAGTGGTGAATAACTTATGCATATGTCGTAAGGGTACACGTGAGTGGTTAATTTTAAAACTTAAATCAGTGTTATACTACAAATTGAAAAATGCGTTAGAATAATATTTATTACATTAGTATTAATTAATGTTAATACTAATATTGATACATCAAAACTCGCCGATTGTAGACTCTAATGGCCCTTACCTGCTGTGCAATATATTATAGACAGGCTTTGTTTCTAATAAGAAACGAAAGCATAGATGGTGAACGTAAAGTTGTGTTAAAGACCATATCATTCATAATCCTTCCATTATTATTAGGTTGTTAGATTACTTCCAGACAGTATTGAAAGCAGCGGCTCTATACATGAGTTATTCTTACTTGAAATACACAATACGTTCAGAGATTAATGAGTCAGTACAAATGTCCCCAACGTGGTTAATTGATCTCCTGGAAATAACAGTCAGTTTGATTAAAAATCATTTTCGGCTCAATTATGATTCACAACTTAATTAGTATGCACTGCGTTAAGTATGACTGAACATATCGGCTATTTCCAGATTTGCACCGCTTTGAGGAAGAATACGCTTTATCAGAACTGGCATTAATTAAAACATATAGGGAGAGTTTAACGATGAGTAGAAATATTGCTTAATGATTCGTTAGAGATTTATACAATCTGTTTATACTCACCACTTATGTCTGCCTTCATTGAGTGGATCTGGTACTTTTCAGACAACAGCATATCAATGATCACAGTAATTGCCATTTTACTATAATATTTAGGTGAACGTATATATGAATAAACGTGAGGTTCACTGCAGATGCAACATTATTTATGGATATAAAGTGTATGGATGCAGCCCCATGTTAGATAACCTCACTACCTGTCAGTGATTGTCCATCCTTTAACACGCACTGGTTTTACATAGTGAATAATCCATTAGTTGAAAACGTTGCAGAAATTATTTGCCGGTGTGTAGCTTGACAGAATTGTAATTAGCACCGAAGCAACTTACTTAAAACTTTCTAAAAGAATTTAATTGAAAACACATGGTAATTTACTCAACTAATTCCTTTAGTTAACATTGTTAAGGTGCGTCTCCTCGGTTATGAAGTTCTGAAAATTATTACACATTCATATACAATTATATTTGACGTAAACGAAATTTGGGTCTATAAAATAAGTTACTTTGTGATAGACAATTTTCCTTGACTTTGGCGTTAGACAAATTCCTTGATGGTCCTTGGAGAAAGCACACGTTTTAAGCAATAAAATCATTTTGGTTTCAATCTGTGTTGTGTCATTCTGTATTCCTAAACATTTTGTGGGATTGTTTACCGCTTAGAGTGTACTAACAATAAATTAGTGAGCTGTGTAAGGTACATTATTGTTGTATCATAATATTTGTGTACAACATAAATACAAAATTCGTGTATTTAAATAGTACATTCTTATCCTGAACAGATCAAACTTCCTCCTCTACAATAAAACCATATATAAAATCTTCCTGTAACAATAAAGCCTGACTTGAATTAATTCAGAACATATATTTCCATTCATTTTGATTTTATCCAGCAGATTTTATATTGTGGAATATTTTTCTCTTTCATAAAAGAATAACAAATTTATTTCATTATATCGAAGAAATCGACTTCAAAAAGTTGCTTCATTCTTCATTTTTAATTATATTTACACACAAATATTTTTAATTATATTTACACACAAATATTACACACTATAAATATGGAATTCAATAATACATACATCTTGTCATTGTATTAGTTATTCCCAGATATACGCACCTACTTTAAATTACTCTTATATACTAAAAATAAAATACTTGCATAAATTAATGAAATGGTAGGTTTTCTAGATAATGTGATTAATTATCCAAAGGAAAGTTTTAAGCAATCATCTCTCTATAGCTCATATAGCTCATATATGTTAAAAGGTTGTACATTTGGTGGAAAATCTTTTCTGTAGTAATGTTTATGAAATTAAAATGCCAAGCTGGAAAAAAAGTCATTACTGTATGAATCATTATTATAAGCAACGAAGTAGAAATTGTATTGATTCCTGTAATAAATGAAAGCTAGGGTAACATATCAAGTCATTGTATATCAAGTAAATTAGTGGTAGGGTTTCCCGAGGACAAATATTTCAGCAATTAAAAAGAAATAAGTATAATTAAAGTAAGCTAAGCGCAGCAGTGAAACAGCATTTTCACAAGTGGATTCATAGTAATTTTTTTGAAAAAAGCATATTAATTGTTTTGCTAATGTATCTCTTTCAAATTAGACTATTTCATTCATGCTAATTTTTGATAGATCACAAAATATCTCATATGTGGATGTATCTGTGTGTGTTTGTTCTGATAGAGTAGTATGCCATTTGCGAACAAAGTCGATAAGACCCGTATCATGTATCATTCTTATAATCACATTAAATCGAGGTAAATGTTTAATTTTTGTTCTGGATTAAAAATAACAACCGTACTTCAGTTAAATTTCCAATTACGTTGCGTTACGACAAGTGAGGTGGAAAATCAGTAGATTTAATGGTAATTTTGTTTAATTGTCTAGTTAATTAAAGAAATAGGTTTGTGAACCCCAGAGTAAGCCCGGGCTTTAGCAAATCCGTTCACTACTGTAAAGAATTTCCCTTATATTTGATATTCTCAGTACACTCTACTACTCTAGAGTGAATTGAGAATAAATAAAAAATAAAAAAGAACAACGTGAATTATCAGTGAATGTCTTCTTCATATAATTCAGATGGTAATTGGAAGCTTGTGTACTAAATTTTATGAGTGAAAACAAAAAGAGGGCTATTAATATTGTTTTAACTGTACGCCGTTCAGGAGGCGTAATGTTACGAAGATATGTATATATGTGTCACGCTATTTCCTCTACCGATTACAAAATTCGCCTTGTTTATTTATATTTAATCTTTAATTAAATTATATCAACCACCTGTGTAATTTAAATTAAAGATATTATTGTTCCTCATTACATTAAGAATATTATAATTGGTAATGCATATTTCATGTAGATGTCACCAGCGGTAATTTTTCTATAGCACTAGTATACACGGAAATGCGATATTATTGACTTTATCTTAGTATAATAAGTTATATAAAATTGATATTACGATATCACACTCTGCATGTAAGATCCACATTTCAGGAGACGAACAAATATCACCGCAAGATTAAAACTGAAGACGATTTGACAGCAATTTGTGCATACCAAGCGATTATATGGGTAATACTTGTTTAGCTCCTGACGATACTTCGACATATCCTTCAAGAATAATATTGACAGATCAGTGTACATGATAACATTTCCAATCAGTTAAGATCAAAAGCCATGAGAGCCACTGTCATGTATTGCATCAGGGAATTTTTATTATCATTATTATTATTATTATTATTGTTATTGTTCAGTAGTTTTATTTTTATAACGTGCTTTCACTTCACTACTGAGCGCAGCTCTGTGCGCCTTGGGTATGTGCTGTGGTTTGCTGTGGTGCTCTTATGTTTACTGTATTGAAAGTGTTTTGCGTAAAATGTGTGCAGTACCCAGTAGTGCAATTTTCTGTATGTTATATATATGTCTAAGTCCTGGTGTTTTTGTTATGTATTTGTCTGAATATTTTTTTTTAATTATTATTATTATTATTATTATTATTATTCAGTAGTTTTATTTTTATAATGTGCTTTCACTTCACTACCGAGCGCAGCTCTGTGCGCCTTGGGTATGTGCTGTGGTTTGCTGTGGTGCTCTTATGTTTACTGTATTGAAAGTGTTTTGCGTAGAATGTGTGCAGTACCCAGTAGTGCAATTTTCTGTATGTTATATATATTTGTAAGTCCTGGTGTTTTTGTTATGTATTTGTCTGAATATTTTTTTATTATACCTAAGGCACCTACTATGATAGGAATTGTTTCTGTTTTTAGATTCCACATTCGAGTTATCTCTATTTCCAGGTCTTTGTATTTTGAAAGTTGTTCCATTTCTTTTAGAGAAACGTTGTCATCTGCTGGTATTGAAACATCAATTAGAAGGCATTTTTTTCCTTCATGATCTTTGACAACTATATCTGGTCTATTTGCCTTAATTTCTCTATCTGTGTGTATTGGCATATCCCAGAGTATGGTTGCTTTCTCGTTTTCCGTGACCTTTTCTGGCGTGTGTTTATACCATCTTTTTTCTGTTGCTATTCCATAATGTTGGCATAGCTTCCAGTGTATATAGGTCCCAGCTCTGTCGTGTCTGTGAATATATTCCTTCTTAGCCAGGACTGGGCAGCCAGAGATAATATGATTTATTGTTTCTTGTCGATCTCCACATATTCTACAGTTACTTGTTATATTTCTTTTCATTATGTGTTTTTGGTAATTTCTGGTGGGGAGGCTTTGGTCTTGTGCAGCAATTAAAAATCCTTCAGTCTCTGCTTTAAGTCCTGAGCTTCTCAGCCATTGCTGGGATTTTTCTCTGTCTATTTCTTTCGCATTTAGTTTAGCCCAGTATTTACCATGTAGGGGCTTTTCTTGCCATCGTTTTATCATGGTCCGTTGCTGTTCTAGTTTTAGTTTGGATTTCATTTGTTTTATAGCTTTTGTTGTTTCTTCTTCTTCTTCTTCGTATTTGTTAGGTAGATTGATTTCTTGTTTGTATTTGTCAGCTTCCTTAAATACTGAAAACAGTTTTTTGTTTTGCTCGTGTTTTGTGGCTATTTGTATTAGTTTCCCTTGCTTCTGGAGTAGGTATTTTTGCAGTCCTATGGTGGTTATTTTATAATAGTTTTCTAGCTGTATAAGACCCCTGCCACCTTCTGTGCGTTGTATATATAGCCTTTCTATGTCAGATTTTGGGTGGTGCATCCTATATCCTGTCATTATTTTTCTTGTTTTCCTGTCTATTTTACATAGTTCGTTTAGTGTCCAGTTAAGGATGTTGTAGCTGTAGCTTATAACTGGGACAGCTAAAGTGTTGATACCCATTATCTTGTTTTTAGCATTGAGCTCTGTTTTTAGTATTGATCTAACTCGTCTGTAGTACTCTTTCTTTATTTTTTCTTTCATTTGTGTATGTTGTATCCTATCTAGTTCATTGACTCCTAAATACTTATATGGTTGGCTTTCGTCTAGTTCTCTTATTTCATTGGCTTTATCTAGTGTTATATTGCTACTTTTAACTAATTTTCCTCTTTTCAGGGTTGCTTTGGCACATTTTTCTAATCCGAATTTCATTTCTATTTCCTTGGTAAAGCCGTGTACTGTCTGTAGTAGTGTTTCTAGCTCTTTGTCGTTTTTTGCATATAATTTTAGGTCATCCATATATAGAAGGTGGCTGACTGTTTTTCCATAGCATTTGTAACCGCATCCAGTTCTATTTAGCAATTCTGTTAAAGGTGTGAGTGCCAGGCAGAACAGGAGTGGAGAGAATTATTATTATTATTATTATTATCCCGAAAGAATCTACTTAGCAGCTTCCTTGTCTTTCTGTCTAAGCTGTTTAGTTCGTCTGCTGTCTTACACACACGCGCGCGCACACACACACACACACACACACACACACACACACACACACACACACACACACACACACATATATATATACATATACATATATATATATATATATATATATATATATATATATATATATATATATACACACACATATACATTTCTCATAGACCTGCCATAGATTACAGACACAGAAAGTAAAAACAAATTAAAAATGCATACGTATTATATATATACACAAATCTGTGTGTGTGTGTGTGCGTGCCTGCGCGTGAGTATAAGTGACTATACTTTTCTTTCTATAGGCGTGTGTGAATCTTATGATGTACATATGGGTCTAAATTGTCAATGTTTGCTTAATAACTGGTGTATATTTGTAGGAGTGCATGAGTGTGTATACATTGCAGATTTATACTGATATATTTATTTGTGTATATATACAATACGTATGCATTTTTAATTTGTTTTTACTTTCTGTGTCTGTAATTTATGGCAAGTTCATGAGAAATGTATATGTATGTATATAAGTGTATGCTATCACTAAATGACTCTCGTGGGACGCCATTTGTCTGGAAAATGGCGACAGAGGCAATGCATTTCATTATCTATTCCTCTTACCATCAATTATTGACTTTGCATCGCTTAGTTTGTTGATAAGATTATGACACTTTTCCATAGCTACTCTTTGTGTATTCACTCTGTGGATCGTCACCGAGATCGAGGATTTGACATATATTTTTTCTGTCCCGAATCTTAAATGTAAAATTTTAGATTTGAGTTCTAATTCACTTGAGAAAAACTTATTTTAAATGGTGTAATAAATGTGTTCATCAAAAAAAATCAGGACTGAAAAGAAACTGTTGTAAACCTCGATCCATACGTTTGCTTCTACTATCATATATATATGTATGTGCGTGTATGTATGTATATATATATATATATATATATATATATATATATGTGTATATATATGTATATATGTATGTATATATATGTATATATGTATGTATATGTATGTATATATATATGTATATATATATATATATGTATATATATGTATATGTATGTATATATATGTATATATATATGTATGTATATATATGTATATATATATGTATGTATATATATGTATATATATATGTATGTATATATATGTATATATATATGTATGTATATATATGTATATATATATGTATGTATATATATGTATATATATATGTATGTATATATATGTATATATATATGTATGTATATATATGTATATATATATGTATGTATATATATGTATATATATATGTATGTATATATATGTATATATATATGTATGTATATATATGTATATATATATGTATGTATATATATGTATATATATATATGTGTGTGTATATATATATATATATATATATATATATATATATATATATATATTAGTAACAACACCTCATTAATTCACTAATTTAGCAATGGCAATATGAATGTTAAGCATACAAGAAGATTTACATAATATCCATAATATCCTTAAATATGTTATTTAAATATAATTTAATTTCTGTCAGGATATTGTAGAACATATCCTTCTCCATTGCGTAATATGGTTTGAAATGCCATCGATGTATCATTACCAGATCGATTATTTACAGCAAAAATGATTTAACTTGTCAAGTCATATTATTGGTTAACTCACACAATACTTCTGCTTTTCCTAATCGATCTTGTCTTAAATCTATTCAAACATACTTCACATCCATGTCAAAATCGGTTGATCGTTGAATCTATTTTCCATGTTTCAGTTTCTCCCATGTTTGTCTTTGTTAGCTGCAGTTGATTGTATTGTCTGTTATCTTAAATTCAATTGTTTAAAATTATTTAAACCAGCTTTTGCCTGATTAGAATTGCACGCACCGTTCTCTCACAATAGCCTGAATTTTGTCAGTATATATAGCAAGTTCTGTTGTAGTTATAATCTGCGAATTTCTATTCATACATCATATGATTAATTCAGGGCTCAGTCAACGGGGAGTCAAATAGTCTTCATGCTTTATTGTTATTCACCATTGACCTTCTATCCGTTATCAAGTATCTCATTGAATTATACAGAAAAAGTTCAACACTATGTCAATCCTTTCACTAAACCGCACAAAGACTTTCGACCGTCCTCAAAACAACGAAGAACGCCTTTGATTTCAAAGTAAACTACTCAATCAAAACAATCTATTCAGACTTTCTTTCAGTGAAACAATGACCCGTTCTTTCTGCACTGAACTAGTTTGCCTAGATATATAGTTTCTCTCTCAAGAATAATATAACATTATATAAGTGACTGGAAAATCAGTTAATGCAAGTATTAATGTATTGAAGATATTGAAGACAGCAAATTGTTACGTTAATACATAATTTTATTCAATTTCTTGTACAAAGTTTCTCAGCTCAAATTTCATCGTCAATGTTTTCCCTATCGCTATGAAAATATATTTCTGAGATAATCTTTGCAATTCAACTGAATTATTTTATATAGGACTTTGTGTATGTGGGATATATTTGTAGGCTTTCAGTAATATTGACTGAAAGAAACTTTGCAGTTACAAAATATGCGATGTTTATCATATTTTCATATTATATTCCCTACCCAAGCAATTTTAAGATTAAAATATTTAAGTTTAGTTATGTTAGTGCATACATATATATTGTTTTTGGGTGGGGTAATTGTAAACAATTTGAAACGAATATAAGCAAAACACATAAGGTGTCCAACAACTCTAATCTTAAGGAATATATTTTGTATAACTTTGTGGGAAGTGAAGTAACCAAAAGCAAACGAATTTTTGTTAAGCCATTTGGGACTTACTACGTTCATGAAACAAATAGGATTGGAATTTTCTTGTGTTGCTTTAATTTTATATGTCACAGTATTTCTAAACGTGTACGATATTATTTATGTATGGTGTTCTTCGTAATTATATAGATCCGTGCTTTAAAACTGTCTTGATGCGATGAAACGAAAACAAAATCCTGTTTATTATTTATCAAATTGTTAACAAATAAAACTGTGCAATATGTATATGATGAAACAGATAGCTGACATCGAACTCTAAGATTCTTATACAAAGAACCAATTACTTATTAAAGTAACACCTGAAATCGGTGAACCGACTGAAAATCAGTTAGATATTTCAGTGAAAGGATGAGGTCTATTGGTTAAACAGCCGTAATGATTATTGGAACGTCGAGGTTCGAATCTCGAAGCCAAACAGAGGATCGGTACGTCAAAACATCATTTGTCCCAGATCACTTAGAGGTAAAGGAGCTACGAATGGGACAGACAATTAGTACATGTCGTAAATGCAAAATAAGCTGAGTGACAAAAACAAGATTTATGAGATCCATGTCGGCCCGATATGGTCATGCTGGCTTGGAAGTTGTTATATCTATATAACTACCTGAGTATAAGTATTCACTCTCTACGTTTTATCTTCTTATTTGACGAATCTTTCTTGGTATTTTAATAGTTCTCATGATGAAATTTTAAATTTTAAACTTAAATTTAAATTTCATTTATTTTCAGGTCATCCTTTCTATTATCAGTTATATGTTCGTTCAAAACTGACATATTTTACAAATTTCTCGACCACACTTCAGTTAACTTCTAAATGTATCCCACACCTCCCCATCAACTTTCTCCTTTTTTACATTTTTGTTTTCTTTTATATCCCCGCATATCGCATTCATAGGTACTAAATTACTTCTACTAACATGCAGTTTATCACTAATCTCATACTACCCAGATCACTTCTACATCACAGATCATTATCTTCCGTTAACCTTCGGTGCTCCCGTCTCAACTGTCTCCCATTATCATCGTTCAAACGAAGGCGGTCAGCTGGCAGAACCGTGAGCACGCTGGACGAAGTGCTTAACGGTATTTCGCCCATCACTACGTTCTGAGTTCAAATTCCGCCGATGTTGGGGTGATGGGGACGTAAACACACCAACATCGGTTGTCAAGCGATGGTGGGTGGGTAGACACAGAAACACGCACACGCACGCACGCACGCACACACACACACACACACACACACACACACGCACGCACGCACACGCGCGCGCGCGCGACGGTGTTCTTTCAGTTTCCGTCTACCAAATCCACTCACAAGGCTTTTGTCTGACCGAGGCTATAGCAGTGTCTATGTATTTTTGTATGCATATATATGTAATTGTTTATGCTTGGTCTTAGCACAAGAGAACATGCGTGTTTGTTGGAGTTTTAATAGGTCTCCTCAATTTACAATCATCCACAAACTATATCCATCGCAATTAAGCAAATAGTTCACCACTCATCATCTACATATTTATCTCCGAATGCTAAATGTTATATATTTGGTATATATTTGATAAGAGTACCAAAACAAAAACCTTGCATTTAGTGACCGTGTATCGACGAACATACAACATAGAAATTTCTTAACGAAATCATATAAACATATGCAACCCTCTATATCTCATACCCACATTCACTCGTAACAACACATCTACATGCAACATCTCCCTCATATCAATAGCCTATCGTCTCTCCTATTGTTATAGCAAGACATTCAGCAAATCAGACACGTTAACTTTTATAAACACTATCCTCTGTAATTTCTAGCGAAAACGCATTATATTAAAAATACAAGTTGAAGCACAAAATTTCACATTGATTGAGGAACCAGACTAAATACAAATGGATCCATGAAAAAAACAAAAATAAGCTCCATTAGTAGTATTGTATTTCGCATTACTGCGTTGCATACATAGACACCACTGAAGTTCTTCAACATATGCATAATAGATTAACGTGAATTTGTTCCAATAAACCGTAACAGACTTATGTAGAAACAAAGAAGACATCTAACTAAAGTCAAATTAAATTACTGTGATATATATATATAGTCCCACTATTCAATGATATGTGTAAATATCTACTTTGTCTCAAGAAGGAGGTTACCAAGAACAGAAGTATGCAGAAGACACTATATTGAAAAAGAAATGTGAAAACGTATCGTACCAATATTGGATGTTTACCATAAGATTGAGAACTTAATTTAAACCTCACCACATTTTTTCAAGATGAAAACGCTCCCCAGGAAATTTCACATAATATAAATGTAAGTGAGACATCTACATATAGCAGCAAGTCATAAAACTATAAAAAAAAAATTATAAAAATCTATCGAAAGTTCATTGGATGTCAGTCTGGAAAGCAATTAATCTCCATCAACTTCAAGATTGAATGCAGAAACGGAACACTAACATCGACGTTCTCCACTTACCCACACAATGATAACAAAACCTTGTTATTCAGCAAAATATCCACTACAACAATACAGCTCAACAATCTACAACTAGGGGAATTGGTCAAAAGAAATTCCACATGCATGGTTGCTGATAGACCCAATCAAAATCTATTATAGTCTGTGATTAAACATTGACTGAATTGTGAAATAGTCGATATCTATACAAATATGTAACCTAATTTTTCACATCGTTCGATATCTGCAACTGCCAAAGTTTAATACTATCCAAACAATCATTTTTCAAACTTCACTTACTGTATTTTTCAGAACGGGCACACTCTCATGCGAATACAATGTTCAAGATTTTCTAACAATGTGTAGCTTTGATTTTCTTAGTTCTATATGTATATACTCACACACATTTCGTGTCCAAATTTATACGCGTACACATTTCATATCACAATTGATATACATTTTATGAAACAATGTACTAAATTTTCAGCAGTCGAATGACTTGGTCTCAGTCTAATTCCTAGACTTTGTTAGAATATATTTCTGTAGGAGGGTACATGGAAAATATCGGCGCATTTTTCGGCATTACCGTATATAGCAGACTAACGCAAGGCTCTTAGCTCATTGGCTATTTTTATATGATGAAATATAGAGTGTCATCTATTCATTAACCCTTCGGAATCTTATTAAATAAAGACTGTGCATGTTAATTGCGGTCCCAGCTCTGCCAATCGAATCCTAATTAATGATTTATATATGTGGCTGTATTCGCGTCTATATTACTGGTTAGCATAAATCTAGTTCCTGAAACACATCACAACTTTGGGAAGGAAACAATATTCTAAGTGCCATCTGGAAAATCATTGTCCATTCTGGATAATGGATTGGTATTAAAGAGGATTTAGCTGTTATTTCTGGCCACATGGGAAGGTTTCTTAATGTTTGCTGCACTTGTTTAGCTCTTGATGAATTTCACGACTTTTTGTTAATTTTCATTATCTAATATAAGTCTTCATATTTCGATATTTTAATGAATCTCAATGTGATTCATGTTGTTTAGGATGTAATTTTCCATGCCAAAGTATTTAGCCGATTGCAGCACCTTCACACGCATGCACGCACGCGCGCGCGCATACACACACACACACACACACAATTACACGCACATATGTACGCACGTAAGCACGTATGTATTCTCACATACAAATCTGTCGGTAGCTTTTATATTTGTTTAACTGTATGTATATTCTCAACCAAAAGAACAAGATCTTAATAACGGCATTTCTTATTTTTCAAGGATAGTGTCTTTTCAAAATTAAGTTTGGATATAATGTAAAGAAAAATCTTTAAATAAAACAAAACGTTCTTAAAAATCGTTTGCTCATAGCTGGAACTTTTTAAAACGAGATGATCATGACTGGAAATTGTTTAGACGTGCCGAGTTGAACAGAAGCCGCTTCAATGTCATTATTTATATGCATAATCGAAACATTGTTCGAAAGGCCTACGGAAAGATGCAATCCATATAAGGGCCTGCTGAAGGAATCAATAAAAATATATTTACATCAATTCTTCCTCAGGGCAAATAATATAAGCATGAAATTCACCTCATATTTTACTCTTCCACTGTATGAACGTTGTTCAGGGCACATTCATCTATACCAAACTGCATAAACATCTACTTCTAAAATTAACTCAACCTGTTTGCCACGCTTTTGAGTGGACAACAATTGTTAAAAAAAAAATCGAACATACCAGTGAAAATCTTAAATTTTGCAACTTGGATTTGAGCGTTGTGAGAGTGTTGCAGAGATAAAGGATATTTTAAATTCATATGCTCTGCAACATCGTTTCTTTGCATGTCTACGCAATCAAAATTCATCACGGAGTAAATAACAAACCGGGCAGTTGACTAAATATTGATGCATTTTCAATATTGAGGTTCTTGTCAGCAGACTGTATTGATATATGTTTTCGTCAGAAAAACAACAACAAAACGGAAAGACGAAGAAACAATGAAATGTGCCTCCATCGGCAGTAATTTGGATTCAACTTTAAATATCATTTTTCATATTCCATGAATATTTTTATTGCGTCACTTCAAAATGTATACGATAAATCAACGGCAAGCCTTGGGTTTTTACTTGGCCTTAAACCAACCATCGTTACACAAAAAACATGCATCATTTTATATATATATATATATATATATATATATATATATATATATATATATATATATATATAGAGAGAGAGAGAGAGAGAGAGAGAGAGAGAGAGAGAGGAGCACATACATAAAACATATATCCATATGCACACATTACTTCTATAAATCTGTGTATGCATTCATATATCTTGTGTAAATAAGTATTCCGGTGCAAATATGCATGATAACTGAAATAAATACTTATGAATACATTCCATATTTCATACAAACATTCTACGGCCAAAAAACAAAGAAACACTGATGATTATCTACCAGAAACTATGTTAACTGTGAACGACGAATAGTTTATATGTAGATAAATCTAATTTAATACACATGTATTATAAAACCATATAAATAATAAATTGAATCACATTTGGGAATGATTGATTGATTATGCTGACAGTGCCAAGATATTAAATTGTTTAAAGTACAAAAGAATACATTAATTCTATTTTATTCAATAATTGATGCCTACTCTATGTATTGGAGAATGTTTTTATGCGGTTGTGTGCGCGCGCGCGTGTGAGTCTGTGTGTGGGTTCCGAACTGCGATCACGAAAATACGCGTCATCTATACAATCCTTTATGTGTAGTCGTTTATGTGTAAACGAAATTAGATATTATCAATGTGCATAAAATATGAGGATTTGAGTACTTAACAAAATGTGAGTGTAAGTCACTTGATTGCAGGAAAGCAATTAAAATATTAAAAAATGTAAACATTCAATTTAATTCAAGTGTACGTAACTTATTTATATCTGAAAATAAGCTGTTAATCTTTCTAAAAGTCATAATTGTAAAGAGAAATGGGGTAGATTAACAATGTCATTTTTTAAAGTAGCATACATGTCAGGTATTTATATTATGAGTTCAAATTACAACGTGATCATTTTACGTTTTATTAAAAGATGCCCAGGAAAATAAACGGTTATCATGTTTCGGGTATATTTGAAAGATTTTAGACGTCAACAACAAAACGGTATTGACAATTGACACCTTCATAAGTAGCAATCTATCATTATATGGGTTGTATTGTATTGATTATTCCCAAAACACGATTCATTGTTTGTTTTGTCCAGAACAATTAATAATTCGCAGCCTTTAGTATCAAAACATGGTGACATTGTCTCTCAGATGACAGTTACTTTGTATTTCTGAGTCGAAGTGCAGATCATAATAGGGTTTCTATTTTGTTCTTCTGAAAGTCTCTCGAACATTCACAGTGTCTCTTGGTAGAGTTAGTTTTCCTCGGCAGCGGTCACTGTATTGCTGCTGTGAATGAAATTACAATTCCTTTATACATGATAAATTGCTAAATCCAAATAAGTGTTCATCATAAACGGTTGTGTTAAATTATCATTCAGGTATTTCCTTGGGATAATGGAATTGATAAAACTGAGGTAGACAGGTAGCAACTGTTAGTCGAAATTGCTGGTAGGCTGGGCGAGAGGCATCAACGTAAAAACTATGAAGATTGAAAGATAGGCAGATTGATACATAGACAGACAGTCAGACCGACAGACAGATGGATAGATTAATAGAAAGATGGATAAATAGATAGATTGATGGGGATAGACAGATACAGAGAAAAATAAACAGCCAGACAGATAGCTAGGTAAACAAAGAAAGACCCAGGTAGATTCTGTGTTAGAAAGAAACATAGAAAGACAGATAGATAGGTAAATAGAAATAGAAAACAGACAGACACAGAGATAGATATGTTACACCGAGTGACAGTAACAAAAAGAGATAAACGGAAGACAGATATAAAACGTTGAACAGAAAGACGGAGAGTTGAACAGATGGATATCAAGAAGTGAAGTGTTGTTGTTGCTCTCTCTGTTGTTATTCTTGATGGCACCCTTCTTGTTTTGTTTATCTTCTCGTTGTTAAACGTATAGCCATTGTTTATTATCATTGCTGTCCTTGTTTCTGTTCTTGTCCTCTTATGACCCTACCTTTCAATGTCAGTGACTGCTTTAGTACAACAAATTGGGGAGAAATATTCTCTTAAGAGTTTAGGAATAGCAGGAGTGACTGTCCTGAATTTGATAGTTTAAATTATCGACGTCTAATTCCAAGGGAGTAAAGGAACTGACACCAGCAAGTAAAATATTGTAAAATATATGCCATTTAGTGTAAATTCATTATCCCTTTCGTTTCCCCAGTGAAACACAACTATATAAAATTATAACAAAAATTCCCTTATTTTAAAAACATTTCCCCGCGGGTTAACAATTCTCAGAAAGAAATGTTATCTTATGAAACCTGAAGATAACATCCTTAAGTATATAGAATGTAATAGTTTTATTAATAATAATAAAATCAATAATAATAATAATAATAATCATAATAGTAATAATAATAATAATAATAATAATCATAATAGTAATAATAATAATATAATAATAATAATAATAATAATAATAATAGAAATAATAACTTAGTAGTTAAAAATTCAAAATATACAACGGATAAACGCATACTTGCTGTGGCATATGGAACTAAAATGCACATGTTAACAAAGACAACCACTTGAATAGTCTAAGTATATTGAAGAAATTAAGATAAGGTGCAAGTCATGCGTCACCGATTTGACGGTGAATTTTCGAATATAATATTGACTGCAACGAAGACAAAAAATCTTACGTGATATGAACGCGGTGTATAATTTAAACAGTCAACTGAAAGCCATGAATCCATAGAAAATAAATCAGTGAATTACTTCGGAAACCAGCTTTTTTAAGTAATATAACCAATTCATAAATGCAATATATCCAGGAATTCTCCAATTCGTCGGAATGGCTACTCGACTGAGAAATAGTATCGGCTTATGAAAGTAGTGTTGACAATATTCCATAAGTTGTTTTAAAAGCTATTTGACAATGGTTTACATTAATGAAAAATAGATAGAAATATTAAATATACATGCCTACATGCATAATAAAGAAATGTAGCTGAAGACATTTTTATCATTAATAGATTTCTAATTGATTTTTAATAACTTTAAATTATTTGCTAAATCAAAGCAAAATTAATTGCAAGTTTTAAGTAAAATGTTAAAATTATTTCATTCTTATAACGTTGTCTTATATGTTTATGTACGTCTCGATATACAGCAATGATATAAAAATGTGTGAAAAGAAATCATATTGCACAAAATTAATTTCAGAAATTATTTATAAATGGAAATATTCATAGTATTTAGAAGATTATATGAGAAACAAACCGCAAATATTTTTAGCGTATTAGATAATAATTGTTTCAAATTTTGGCACAAGACCAGCAATGTTTCACTGGAAATGTGTTAGACGATTACAGCGACACCATTGTTCATCTCGTACTTATGCTACTGCCCCCAAACGGATGCAGAGCAAACTCAATATTCGCGGAATGTCTCAGAACATAATGAGTGCGAAGAAATGCTGCGTAGCATTTTTGCCTGACATGATACGATCCTTCTAGTACGTTCTCTTAATTTAGTATATTATAAGGTGCATATTTCAATGAAAGACACTTAGCCGAATATGAATATATAAGTTTACATATGAGATAAAATCAGCTTTAGTATAATAAATATTATCTACTACATATACTTAATGTATATGCATCGTGTATCTCCTGCTGACTGCGGCTGCGTGATTGAGTACATACACTGTCAAAGGGCCAGGTGTTAAAACAGCTGAGAATCATGGATAGGCGAGAAAACTCCAATCCTGTTTGGGATGTGATGCGGTTGAAGGTGAGTTACCTCGCCTGTCCATGACTCGGGTATCTTAAAACCTAGCACTCTGAGTGTGTATATACTACACCACGCTATTGCAGTCATACGGCGATACACGGGGCCTATACATTGAGTATTTTTTGGTAATAATAGATATATAAATATATCCATATGTATAATGAAATTAACTCCTGGATAAAATTGAGCACATGTATAATGATTGACCTTTAAACGAATTTAACATAGAAAACCGAGAATATTGATTTCGCTATTTTATAGCTAATATAGATGAGACAAACAAAAGTGACGTCACGATACTTTTACAAAATTAAAAACAAAAGGATCATAAAAAAGTGGAGGTCATCTAAGGAGATTATTTGGGCTGCAGCTATGATTACTGCAGGCAGAGTTGGATACAGAAGAAGAGAACAAAGAGAACGTAAAGAACCATTTTGGCGTAAACGAATTTGTGAGAAACTAAGTTAAAAAAACACAAAACACATTTAGGACAAATTGATAGATTGGGAAAAGAGGAAATACAGAACGAAAGCAGAAAACTAATGCTGCAAAAAAATAAAGGATAAGATGTGATATCGGAAGAATCGAAACAAAGAATTGTTGTATCCAAAGCAAAGCTGGCAAGATATGACAGTAGAACAAATTAGCTCAAACAAAACAGATTCTTTGAAGCAAATCATAAGAAACTGTTTTAGAACTAGATGGACAATTGCACGTAATATATATATATATTACATATATATATATATATATATACATATATATATATGTATATATATGTATATATATGTATATATATATATATGTATATGTATATATATATATATGTATATATGTATATATATATATGTATATATGTATATATATATATATATATATATATATATATATTTATTTATGTGTTTCAGCCAAGTGGCTGCGGTCATGCTGGTGCACCACCGTGATTTTCACGTTCCTTGCATGGCTCTTCTCCCCCACCTGACATGGTCCAATCAAGAGTTTTGATGGCACATCTGGTGTATAAGAGAATTTGACACAGCTGCCCTAAACTGCGTCTCATTACGAGCCATTGGTTCGTCTAGTATCGTGGAGAGGAAAGCGTCAAGTTTTGTCTTGAAGACCTCCGCATCCATGTCTTGCATGTCTCTCAAATGTTTTGGCAGGGCATTGAAGAGCTGAGGTCCTCTGAAACCGAGGCTGCTGCAGTATCTCGTTCTTATGTGAGATGCAGTGGACGGTACCTTTGGCACCATGCAGTGGCGACCCGTGCGGGCATTCCTGTAGTACTTGATACCAAAGTTTGGCACCAGTCCTTCCAGTATTTTCCATATGTATATTATTACATATCTCTCCCGCCTGCGCTCCAGGGAGTAGAGACCTAGTGCCTTCAGTCGCTCCCTGTAGTTCATCTGTTGGACTGTGGCGATCTTTTTTGTATAGTGCCGCTGAATTGCCTCGAGTTCTGCTGTCCGCTTAACACTGTGTGGTGACTACAACTGAGAGCAATAGTCTAGGCGGCTCAGAACAAATGTCGTCCATAGAATCAACATGACTTTTTGATCCCTTGTACGGAAAGTCCTCAGTATCCACCCCGCCAGTTGTCTGCACCTTGCTGTCAACTTGATAATGTGCATGTGAAATGATGCATCACTACACATGTTGATGCCCAGATCTCTAACTGTTTGTTGTTCTGGGATTGCAGTACCTCCAGGCCCTGTGTATGCCAGTTGGGAGGTACTTGTGGTCTTGTAGCGCAGTACTTGAAATTTTTTTGCATTGAACTGCATATTATTTTGCTCTGCCCACTCATATATTGCATTTAGGTCATTCTGCAGGCTTACAATATCATCAGGATTCTTTATTGCCTGAGATATCTTTGTGTCATCAGCATAGCTAGTGACAGTGGCTCTCCGCGTGACCGTGGGCATGTCCAGAAGGGCCATTATGAACAGTAGTGGCCCCAGAACAGTTCCCTGTGGAACACCGCTCAATATTTCTGTTTCCCTAGATAGTTCTTCATTGGCTGCAACTGTCTGACTTCTACCATTCAGGAAGTCATGCAGCCACTCTCCTAATTTACCAGCTATGCCAAGGTTTCGCAGCTTGTGACATATCAAGCCATGATCAACTTTGTCAAAGGCTTTTGCAAAGTCGAGATATATCACATCAACATTTGAATGGTCAAGTAGCTGCTTCAGGACCCAGTCATAATGCTGCAAGAGCTGCGTGAGGCAGCTTTTACCTGGACGGAAACCATGCTGTGTCTCATTCAGCAAGTCATTTTCTTCTAGGAACGCAATCAATCTCCTTCTGACAATTCGTTCAATGACTTTGCTAATATGTGAAGTCAGAGAGATGGGCCTGTAGTTTCCAGCCTCTGCTCTGCTTCCACCTTTATGGATAGGACATATGGTGCCTTCCTTCAGCTTTTTGGGAAGTTTACCATTTGCAAGGAAACTCTGGAAGAGTATCCGGAGTGGTCCTGCTAATTCTTGTTTACACGACTTTAAGAGGACAGCTGGGAAACCATCGGGGCCAGTTGCCGAATTTGAGCTCATTTCATTTATGGCAGCTATCACATCTTCCTCTTCAATGTCGATGTAGGTAATGGATGCAGTCCCCTTCTGCTGAGTGCTATTGTCAAAGAAATCAGCTGGGTTCTTTATCTGCATGTGACTCAGAGGAGAGGTGAAGACACTCTTGAATTGTGTACTGAGCACTTCACTTATCCATGTGGGATCTGCAGTCAGTGAGCCATTAGGCAGGAACAGGGGTCCTATCTTATACTGCACCGTAGCAGTCTCCTTTGCAAATCTATAGAAAGCCTTGGGGTTTGTTTTTATGCTTTCTACTGCTCTCTTTTCCTTCTCTGCTCTCTCCTTTTCATGGGAGAGTTTAATTTTGTTTTCTATTTCTAACAGTGTTAGTTTTAATTTAGCCCTTTTCCTATCCTCCAGTTCTCTATTTAACTGGTTTGAGACCTTTGTTCTGTGTCTCATAAGGATTTTCCTGTCTCTAGGAATTCTATTGGCATGTTTGCTGGTCTTTCTATATGGCACGTATTTGGTGCATATGTCTTGTATGGTTGACATAAAATGACTTAGTTTGA